>NC_030684.2:2565122-2715122 GCF_000004195.4 Xenopus tropicalis
TTTGTGGGTTGCTCCCCTCCCTACTGCCCCTTGTGGGTTGCTCCACTCCCCCTCTCCCTCTACTGCCCCCTTGTGGTGTCACTGCCTCCGCTCTCCCTTACAGCCCCCTTGTGGGCTGATCCCCTCCCTACTGCCCCTTGTGGGTCTGCTCCCCTCCCTACTGCCCCCTTGTGGGCTGCCTTGCTCCCCCTCCCCTCCCTACTGCCCCCTTGTGGGCTGCTCCCCTCCCTACTGCCCCCTTGTGGGCTGCTCCCCTCCCACTGCCCCCTTGTGGGCTGCTCCCCTCCCTACTGCCCTTGTGGGCTGCTGCTCCCTCCCTCCCTACTGCCCTCTTGTGGGGCTGCTCCCCTCCCACCTATGCCCCCTTGTGGGCTGCTCCCCTCCCTACTGCCCCCTTGTGGGCTGCCTCCCCTCCCTACTGCCCCCCTTGTGGGCGCTGCTCCCTCCCTACTCGCCCCTTGTGGGCTGCTGCTCCCCTCCCTACTGCCCCCTTGTGGGTCGGCTGCTCCCTCCCACTGCCCCTTCTTGGGCTGCTGCTCCTCCTCCTACTGCCCCTTGTGGGCTGCTGGCTCCCCTCCCTACTGCCCCCTTGTGGGCTGCTGCTCCCCTCCCTACTGCCCCCTTGTGGGCTGCTGCTCCCCTCCCTACTGCCCCCTTGTGGGCTGCTGCTCCCCTCCCTACTGCCCCCTTGTGGGCTGCTGCTCCCTCCTACTGCCCTTGTGGGCTGCTGCCCCCTCCCTACTGCTCCCTTGTGGGCTGCTGCTCCCCTCCCTACTGCCCCCTTGTGGGCTGCTGCTCCCCACCCTACTGCCCCCTTGTGGGCTGCTCCCCTCCCTACAGCCCCCTTGTGGGCTGCTCCCCTCCCTACAGCCCCCTTGTGGGCTGCTCCCCTCCCTACAGCCCCCTTGTGGGCTGCTCCCCTCCCTACTGCCCCCTTGTGGGCTGCTCCCCTCCCTACTGCCCCCTTGTGGTGTTTCCACTTGTAGGAAACACATTAGTAACTGGCACTAAGAGCAGGCCCTGGGCACTGCCATACAGACTGGCAAAGCAAGCCCCCCCCCCAGCGCCCCCAGTTGGCAGAGGAGGTCGCACTCACGCTGAAACTTGACGGAGCTGGTGAGGTTCTGGTGGGCCGGGATCGTGTAGATGCACCGGCGCTGCCGCAGGTCCCACACTTTGCACGAGTTGTCACCGCTGCCGGTAGCAACGTGGTACCTTGGGGAGGAGAACAACCCGCGTTATAGGGACCCAGGGAGTCACATTCCTATCATTTCAGTATTCAGCAGCCGATGTTTGTTATTGGACTACAGCTGCAATCCACTAAAGGGAATTCTGGGAGGTGTAGTTCGAAGAGGGCCATGGAGCTACTGCTGCCTGACCAATGGGATGTCATTATTCCAACAATTATTCCTGTCAATTTGTGTCAGTGCAGTAAAGAAAGGAGCCCATGGTGGAATGAATGTATCTCTGTACTTCCTGCTCCTGGGCTGCTCTCTTTCCCATGGTCAGGCAGGAACCCCCCCTGGGTAAGTGAATCCAATCTCCCCCCAGTACTTACCCAGGTACAGAGCTCTGATTCTCTGTACTTCCTGCTCCTGGGCTGCTCTCTTTCCCATGGTCAGGCAGGAACCCCCCCCCCCTGGGTAAGTGAATCCAATCTCCCCCCAGTACTTACCCAGGTACAGAGCTCTGATTCTCTGTACTTCCTGCTCCTGGGCTGCTCTCTTTCCCATGGTCAGGCAGGAACCTCCCCCTGGGTAAGTGAATCCAATCTCCCCCCAGTACTTACCCAGGTACAGAGCTCTGATTCTCTGTACTTCCTGCTCCTGGGCTGCTCTCTTTCCCATGGTCAGGCAGGAACCTCCCCCTGGGTAAGTGAATCCAATCTCCCCCAGTACTTAACCCAGGTACAGAGCTCTGATTCTCTGTACTTCCTGCACCTGGGCTGCTCTCTTTCCCATGGTCAGGCAGGAACCTCCCCCTGGGTAAGTGAATCCAATCTCCCCCCAGTACTTACCCAGGTACAGAGCTCTGATTCTCTGTACTTCCTGCTCCTGGGCTGCTCTCTTTCCCATGGTCAGACAGGAACCCCCCCCTGGGGTAAGTGAATCCAATCTCCCCCCAGTACTTACCCAGGTACAGAGCTCTGATTCTCTGTACTTCCTGCTCCTGGGCTGCTCTCTTTCCCATTGGTCAGACAGGAACCCCCCCCCTGGGTAAGTGAATCCAATCCCCCCCCCAGTACTTACCCAGGTACAGAGCTCTGATTCTCTGTACTTCCTGCTCCTGGGCTGCTCTCTTTCCCATGGTCAGTCAGGACCCCCCCCCGGGTAAGTGAATCCAATCTCCCCCAGTACTTACCCAGGTACAGAGCTCTGATTCTCTGTACTTCCTGCTCCTGGGCTGCTCTCTTTCCCATGGTCAGGCAGGAACCTCCCCCTGGGTAAGTGAATCCAATCTCCCCCCAGTACTTACCCAGGTACAGAGCCCGCCCGAGGCCACTTACCCATTGGGGGAGAAGTTGACGGCGTAGATCTCCTTAAGGTGCCCCTCCAGGAACATAATGCAGCGGCCGGTACGTAGATCCCAGACTCTGCCGAAGCATCGAGACCCCTGTAGGGAGGAGACGGGGCATTAGGGGCACAGAGTGGGCACAAACCTGCCCCTGGGGGCCCAGACTGGGGGTACCTACCCGGTGGCAGCTAATGACCCGTCCGTATGGAAGTCTATGTCGTACACCCCCTTGCTGTGCCCCTCCTGGTGCAGGATTTCCTCCTGGGCTTCCAGGTCCCACAGTCTCCAGGAACGATCATGGCTGGAAGGGGTTAAAAAAAGTTAAACACACGTAAAACACCCCTGAAGCCCCAGTCCCCCCTCCCCTCGGCCTCAGTACTCACCAGGTGGGTGCCCAGGAACCTGCCGGACGGATGCCACGTTACCCGCGCCACCCGCACTGAGTGACCCTCAATATCAGCCACCGGCTCGTCACTAGGCAAAATAAACATGGCAACCAATGAGGGCATTTTGGCTTCTGTAATGGCCTTATAACCCCGCCCCCCCCGGGCCGCCCTGGCACAGTGCCAGTCATGACTAGAGGAAGCCCTGGGAGCAGAGAGAGAGGGGCCCCTAGGGGATGGCAGGGCCCTGAGTGGGATCATTTACCCAGGCAACCTCCGCATAGCAACGCCCCAGAGACTCGCTGGGGCAACACCGGCCTCTCCACCTGCCCCTGCGGGCTAAAAGCTGCACGGATATTGCCATTCGCAGGTTCCTGCTCTGCCGGGATCATGGGAAACGGCACCATGTGATTGGCTTTCCAGCCAATGGAAAGGGAGATTTGGAATATAAATTCCGCATGAAATGAATAGGGTGGAACATCAAAGTGACAGTGACACCTTGTGGCCATTTGTATCACTGCAGCCAATGCAGGAGCCCAGCACTCATTCCCTGCTTTGGTGGGAGGAGGGAAAGTGCAGGGGGAGGGTTATTCTAGCACAGGGGGGAGGGTTATTCTATGCTCAGGATCAGACACCATCTACCAACCCCAATGCAGAGAGACCACTTACCTCTCCAGGTTCCAGAGTTTGACGGAGCCGTCGGCCGCGCAGGAAGCCAAATTCCATCCTTCTCCTCCAATGAGATTGTGGCCTTGGGGTGGAACACTATGGCGCCCACGTTTGTGTTGTGTCCTGAAAGCAACAGGAGGGGAAGAGGGAATGACGGAATGGGAGGGGCTAGGGAGTTGCACCAACCATGGCAGAGAAATAACCTGGGGGGGTACCTGTGGATAATAACACTCGGCTTCAGTGCCAGTCAGTGGTACAATGGGTCATTAGTGGGGGAGGGACAATAAGGTGACACTGTTACACGTGGGGTTTGCTATTGGGGCGCAGTATAAAGGGGTCCCCCTTCTCACCTCTTAGGGTTCGGATCAGGTTGCAGTCTGGCACGACCATAACTTGCACAGCCCACTCCTATGGATGGAAAGAAAGAGATTGCAATTAACTTACCCTTCAATGATTTCTCTATCTAGCCCCTCCTCCCCCAAGCCTCCCCACCCAGGTCCCTATGGAACATCCCCCCACGGAGAGCAGGGCCAGCAATGGCCTCTCCTGTTCCCCCGCCCAGGTCCCTATGGAACATTCCCCACGGAGAGCAGGGCCAGCATGGCCTCTCCGTTCCCCCGCCCAGGTCCCTATGGAACATTCCCCCACGGAGAGCAGGGCCAGCAATGGCCTCCCCTGTTCCCCCCGCCCCAAGGTCCTATGGAACATTACCCCACAGAGAGCAGGGCCAGCAATGGCCTCTCCTGTTCCCCCCGCCCCAAGGTCCTATGGAACATTACCCCACAGAGAGCAGGGCCAGCAATGGCCTCTCCGGTTCCCCCCCCGCCCAGGTCCCTATGGAACATTCTCCACAGAGAGCAGGGCCAGCAATGGCCTCCCCTGCTCCCCCGCCCAGGTCCCTATGGAACATCCCCCACAGAGAGGCAGGGCCAGCAATGGCCTCCCTGCCTCCCCCCGCCCAGGTTCCCTATGGAACCATTCCCACAGAGAGGCAGGGCCAGCAATGGCCTCCCCTGCTCCCCCCCTGCCCAGGTCCCTATGGAAACATTCCCCCACAGAGAGCAGGGCCCAGCAATGGCCTCTCCCGTCCCCCCACCCAGGTCCCTATGGAACATTCCCCCACAGAGAGCAGGGCCAGCAATGGCCTTCCTGTTCCCCCCGCCCAGGTCCCTATGGAACATTCCCCCACAGAGAGCAGGGCCAGCAATGGCCTCTCCCGTTCCCCCCCACCCAGGTCCCTATGGAACATTCCCCCACAGAGAGCAGGGCCAGCAATGGCCTCTCCGGTTCCCACCGCCCAGGTCCCTATGGAACATTCTCCCACAGAGAGCAGGGCCAGCAATGGCCTCCCCTGCTCCCCCCGCCCAGGTCCCTATGGAACATTCTCCCACAGAGAGCAGGGCCAGCAATGGCCCCCCTGCTCCCCCGCCCAGGTCCCTATGGAACATTCTCCCACAGAGAGCAGGGCCAGCAATGGCCTCCCCTGCTCCCCCCGCCCAGGTCCCTATGGAACATTCTCCCACAGAGAGCAGGGCCAGCAATGGCCTCCCCTGCTCCCCCCGCCCAGGTCCCTATGGAACATTCTCCCACAGAGAGCAGGGCCAGCAATGGCCTCCCCTGCTCCCCCCGCCCAGGTCCCTATGGAACATTCTCCCACAGAGAGCAGGGCCAGCAATGGCCTCCCTCTGCTCCCTCCCGCCCAGCGTCCCTATGGAACATTCCCCACAGAGAGCAGGGCCAGCAATGCTCTTCCCCCGCCAGTCCCTATGGAACATCCCCCACGGAGAGCAGGGCCAGCAATGGCCTCTCCTTCCCCCCGCCCAGGTCCCTATGGAACATTCCCCCACAGAGAGCAGGGCCAGCAATGGCCTCTCCCGTTCCCCCCCACCCAGGTCCCTATGGAACATTCCCCCACAGAGAGCAGGGCCAGCAATGGCCTCTCCCGTTCCCCCCCACCCAGGTCCCTATGGAACATTCCCCCACAGAATGCCCCGCCCCATCTCACCAGCAGCCTGTGGCCAACATCTTGGAGTTGGGGCTGAAGTGGCAGAAGGACAGCGGCCGGTCGTCTCCGATTTGGCTGCAGAAATTATTCAGGGACTGAAATGCAGGGAGAGAAAGGGGCAAATGAGACCGGGGGTCACTCTGTATATAGGGCCCCGGGGGGGGGCAGCGAGGGTGCAGGGAATCCCTGGGGTACTTACCTGCAGAGACTTATTCAGCTCCTGTTTCTGGGAAGTCCTGGTGGATTCTGGGATCCCCCGCTGCTCCCTGGCAGCCTGCAGCCGCGTCAGAGCCCTAAAGAACCAAAAGCCGTGACAGGTTCTGTGCCCCAGATACACCCGGTGTTTGTGCCCCATTAAGCATACAGCTCCCAGGAGGCTTTAACCACGGAGGATAAAGGATTCTGGGAGTTGTAGTCCAGCAGCATCAGGAATCAATGCCATTTCCATAATGTATCGCTGCATTATATCCACAGTATAGTGGAAATGTTACCCAAAGCTTGTTGCTAGGGCCTCGGAACCCCGGCGCTGAAGGTGGTTGCTCCCCAAAGAACTGGGCTTTAGTTAATGAACAATTCTGCTTTCTATAGGCCAATCCACTACTAGCAGAACTAGATCAGCAGCAGATCTCTGGCCCCGCCCACTACCCATTTATAGCACTGCCCATTGGCCAAGGTACTTACCGAGGGAGGGAGTAGTGCGCCAGCCACAGGCGAGCCATTTTCAGCGTATTGGGGCCCTCGTGATACCAGGTTTGCTGATACTATAGAAAAAAAGAAATTCTTGTTGTGGTCCAAAGAGCTTGCGATCGCTGACAGAACAATAAGGATGTATCCGGCGCCCCTAGTGGCACAGTGCATCTCTAAACATCATTGGCTGAGCAGCCTGAATGCATACAAGCTTCTGATTGGCAGACACCAGGCGCATATGAAATCATGGCTAAAGGGGGAGGGGTCAGTAGGGGACCATGTGATGATACAGGGGGAGGAGCACAATACAGGGGGAGGAGCACAGGCAGCAGCTTTGTACCTCGTCGCTCGACTTCTTGCTCTTCTCTTCGTCTTTCTTGGTTTTCTTCAAGGCGTCGGTGCCCACCACGGACAGCACGTTCCTCAGGCTGCGGCACAAAGGGTTAATATTACTATACGCACACCTATAGGTCAGGGCAACTAGACCCTGTTACAAGAGCCATTAACCCCTTGTGCTGAATTAGACCCATGAGGGGGCAGAACAGAGGGCAGTGCCAAGGGGCTCCATGGTCGTTACACCAGCTCTCCACTAGAGGGAGCCTGTGCGCCACATAATGGACTTTAATGGGGAGGTTCACCTTTATGTTAACTTTCCCTATGTTATAGAATGGCCAATTCTATGCAACTGTTCAATTGGTCTTCATTATTTATCCTTTATATTTATTTCCCTTCTTTTCTTTGCAGCTTTCAAATGGGGGTCGCTGACCCCGGCAGCCAAACCCTATTGCTCTGTGAGGCTCCAGTTTTATTGTTATTGTTACTTTTTATTCCTTATCTTTCTATTCAGGTGCTAATCTATTTATATATCGTATCACATTCAAACCGCTTCCTGGTCGCTAAGGTCATTTGGACCATAGCAACCAGATAGCTGCTGAAAGTTATAGAGCTGATGAGCAAAAATTAAAATACCTAAAAAAACTACAAATAAAAAATGAAGACCAATTGAACAGTGGGAGGAGAGCAGCACAAGGAATCTGTTAAGTGCAGATGTACTAACCTATAGAGAAGCCCCTCTGCCCAAGGAACGGCCCCTCTACCTCAAGGAACTGGCCTCTCTCCGCCCAAGGGAAACGGCCTCTCTCCGGCCCAAGGCGACGCGCCTCTCTCCGCCCAAGGAACGGCCCTCTCTCCGCCCCAAGGAACGGCCTTCTCTTCCGCCCAAGAACGGCCTCTCATGCCGCCCAAGGAACGGCCTCTCTCCGCCCAAGGAACCGGCCTCTCTCCGCATCTCTCTCAGATCCTATCTGATCCCCCCAATTGTAAGACAGCAGTCGTGCCCTGCTTTATGGCTGAGATTCTAGCTATCTGTATAACAGAGCATTCTGTCACAGTGGCACAGATCCTATCTGATCCCCCCATTGTAAGCAGCAGTCCTGCCCTGCTTTATGGTGAGATTCTAGCTATATGTATAACAGAGCATTCTGTCACAGTGGCACAGATCCTATCTGATCCCCCCATTGTAAGCAGCAGTCCTGCCCTGCTTTATGGCTGAGATTCTAGCTATCTGTATAACAGAGCATTCTGTCACAGTGGCACAGATCCTATCTGATCCCCCCATTGTAAGCAGCAGTCCTGCCCTGCTTTATGGCTGAGATTCTATATTCTCGGCCTGCAGGACATTTGGGGTTAACCCTAAACAAACCAGTATCACATTCCAGAGCTGGCACTGCCCAGTGACGGTGCCAGGGTTATTTTTGAGACCCAATTCACCTTCCCCTTCCGTGTAAGTGAGCCGGGAAGGCGCAGGGAAGAAATAATAGCAGAGAAAATGACACCCTTCCTTATCCACACGCAGGGAAGGAGTCATTAAATAACCAAATAAAATAATGACACCTCGTTCCTGCTGGCACCGAATTCCTGCCACTAATGTGCCCTAATATTCTCCCATGAATTACCCCTGGCACCCTGCCACCTCCATTAGCGTCTGTCAGCAGCCGGCTCTACTCCCATTAACTTTATATTCATTATTTCATAGGGAAAGTGCCTGCAGCAGCTTGTATGGAGTCACAACCAGAGCTCTGTACCGGGGTAAGTACTGGGGGGAGATTGGATTCACTTACCCAGGGGGAGGTTCCTGCCTGACCATGGGAAAGAGAGCAGCCCAGGAGCAGGAAGTACAGAGAATCAGAGCTCTGTACCTGGGTAAGTACTGGGGGGAGATTGGATTCACTTACCCAGGGGGAGGTTCCTGCCTGACCATGGGAAAGAGAGCAGCCCAGGAGCAGGAAGTACAGAGAATCAGAGCTCTGTACCTGGGTAAGTACTGGGGGGAGATTGGATTCACTTACCCGAGGGGGGTGGTTCCTGCCTGACAATGGGAAAGAGAGCAGCCCAGGAGCAGGAAGTACAGAGAATCAGAGCTCTGTACCTGGGTAAGTACTGGGGGGGGATTCACTTACCCGGGGGGAGGTTCCTGTCTGACCATGGGAAAGAGAGCAGCCAGGAGCAGGAAGTACAGAGAATCAGAGCTCTGTACCTGGGTAAGTACTGGGGGGAGATTGGGATTCACTTACCCAGGGGAGGTTTCCTGCCTGACCATGGGAAAGAGAGCAGCCCAGGAGCAGGAAGTACAGAGAATCAGAGCTCTGTACCTGGGTAAGTACTGGGGGGAGATTGGATTCACTTACCGAGGGGGGTGGTTCCTGCCTGACCATGGGAAAGAGAGCAGCCCAGGAGCAGGAAGTACAGAGAATCAGAGCTCTGTACCTGGGTAAGTACTGGGGGGGGAATTCACTTACCCGGGGGGAGGTTCCTGTCTGACCATGGGAAAGAGAGCAGCCCAGGAGCAGGAAGTACAGAGAATCAGAGCTCTGTACCTGGGTAAGTACTGGGGGGAGATTGGATTCACTTACCCAGGGGGAGGTTCCTGTCTGACCATGGGAAAGAGAGCAGCCCAGGAGCAGGAAGTACAGAGAATCAGAGCTCTGTACCTGGGTAAGTACTGGGGGGAGATTGGATTCACTTACCCGGGGGGGGGGGGGGTGTGTTCCTGCCTGACCATGGGAAAGAGAGCAGCCCAGGAGCAGGAAGTACAGAGAATTAGAGCTCTGTACCTGGGTAAGTACTGGGGGGAGATTGGATTCACTTACCCGGGGGGGGGGGTGTTCCTGCCTGACCATGGGAAAGAGAGCAGCCCAGGAGCAGGAAGTACAGAGAATCAGAGCTCTGTACCTGGGTAAGTACTGGGGGGAGATTGGATTCACTTACCCAGGGGGAGGTTCCTGCCTGACCATGGGAAAGAGAGCAGCCCAAAGAAGAGTTCTCATCCTGGGAAGGTGAATAGTCAGGTTCCTAGTGGGACCTGGTTTCTTTCACTGAGTACCATAGCAACCACATAACAATTTACATCCCAAATTGGAGCAACTGCAAATCCCACTGCTACAACTGAATCTAAGGCAAACTCCTAGAAGTTCCTTATTAGAGTGCAAGCTCAGAATGCACCGAATCCAGGGCTACTTAGCGCTCAGTTGATAGTCATGTGACTAGAATGCTCTGGGCAGAAGAAAGTGCCAATACTTCCCCACACCATGCAATTTTTTTTGCCAACTTCTGCTCAAATGTAAATATGCATTAAACCCCATATTGAAGAAACATTGGTTCAGGAGTCAGAAACAGCAGTACAGAAAATATATATATATATTGCAGAAAATTCATTCAGCTGGAAGGGAACCAACTACTGCTGCAGCGTCTCAATGGTTTGGGTAGTGAGGAGCAGCAGTGCAGTCAGTTATTAGAATAAAGGGTAAGTAAGACGTGAGAAATCCCATGCCCCGGAGCAGTGCTGGCAGCAGAAGGGTTAATAAGCTTACCTGATAGAAGGCAGAGGGGAAGCCTGGCACATACCAATTGCCCCAGCACAGTCGGATGGAGGCAGGGAGGGTATGTCAGCGCTGGAGAGTAGAGTGCACGAGTGAGGGAGCCGCCCACTTGCTGTGGCATATGATAAAGTGATCATGTGATCCCAGTGCTGCCTTTAATCCCATTAACTTCCTCGTTATTCCCCCCCCCCCCAAGGAAAAATAGAAACTGCCACCCCAGGGTTGGTTAAAGGGAAAGTACAGCCTGTACTGCTGCTAATTATACTCCTATTCATTCCGTGGCTTTGCTGAACTTTATACAGAAGATAAAGAATCGCTGCTGTCCTTTATCTGCTATAGCCCTGATGGCTTTCTGATAGCCTTACAATAGGAGCCCAGGAGAGGCACGGCAGGCTGCTTTCTAGTAAAGGGGGAAAGGAGAGGGGTACAGCTCTGATCCCCTCCCCCCCAGGGTCCTTAGGGAGGGGCTAGGGTGACATCTATGGGTGCATCTGTGCTCAGGAGGATACAATGGTGTCATAAACTGATCTTTAATGATCTCACATTGTAACAAGGAAAGGAATTTGCACATTAGGAAATGTAATAATGTGACTGTATATAGTAAACTGCCAGGGGAGGGGCTCGCTAGGCTACCCTGCAATTAGGCTGCTTTATATGAATTATTCAACCAGAAGAGCTAAGGTTCTGGGCGGAGGCTTTAGGGTTTATATCTGCCCCGGCCTGGCTTAACATGAGAGGAACGTGTAGGGTAACAGCATGACAGGATAATGACAGGTATATGCCGGGGTGCGGCTTCACTCCTATGTGCCAGTCATGCCAGCTCTGCCAGACACTGCGCCAACTGCAGACTGTCAGTCTATTGTGTCTGCAAAGCCTCTACTGACACTTCCTGCTCCTGGGCTGCTCTCTTTCCCATGGTCAGACAGGAACCTCCCCCTGGGTAAGTGAATCCAATCTCCCCCCAGTACTTACCCAGGTACAGAGCTCTGATTCTCTGTACTTCCTGCTCCTGGGCTGCTCTCTTTCCCATGGTCAGGCAGGAACCTCCCCCTGGGTAAGTGAATCCAATCTCCCCCCAGTACTTACCCAGGTACAGAGCTCTGATTCTCTGTACTTCCTGCTCCTGGGCTGCTCTCTTTCCCATGGTCAGGCAGGAACCCCCCCCTGGGTAAGTGAATCCAATCTCCCCCCAGTACTTACCCAGGTACAGAGCTCTGATTCTCTGTACTTCCTGCTCCTGGGCTGCTCTCTTTCCCATGGTCAGACAGGAACCCCCCCCATGGTAAGTGAATCCAATCTCCCCCAGTACTTACCCAGGTACAGAGCTCTGATTCTCTGTACTTCCTGCTCCTGGGCTGCTCTCTTTCCCATGGTCAGGCAGGAACCCTCCCCCTGGGTAAGTGAATCCAATCTCCCCCCAGTACTTACCCAGGTACAGAGCTCTGATTCTCTGTACTTCCTGCTCCTGGGCTGCTCTCTTTCCCATGGTCAGGCAGGAACCCCCCCCTGGGTAAGTGAATCCAATCTCCCCCAGTACTTACCCAGGTACAGAGCTCTGATTCTCTGTACTTCCTGCTCCTGGGCTGCTCTCTTTCCCATGGTCAGGCAGGAACCCCCCCCCCCCCCCTGGGTAAGTGAATGCAATCTCCCCCCAGTACTTACCCAGGTACAGAGCTCTGATTCTCTGTACTTCCTGCCTCCTGGGCTGCTCTCTTTCCCATGGTCAGGCAGGAACCCCCCCCCCCCCTGGGTAAGTGAATCCAATCTCCCCCCCAGTACTTACCCAGGTACAGAGCTCTGATTCTCTGTACTTCCTGCTCCTGGGCTGCTCTCTTTCCCATGGTCAGACAGGACCCCCCCCCCCCCCCTGGGTAAGTGAATCCAATCTCCCCCCAGTACTTACCCAGGTGGACTTTCCCTTAAAGATATGTTCTAGAACCTTCCCAAGGTGCAAACCCAAGGCCAACAATAGTATATGTGACAGTGCTGGCTGTTGCAACACTGGGTATTATTGCTTTGCACTCACACACACTTGTTACTCCCCCCCTTATCTGTAAGCCCGGGACACAATGTAACCATCTCACTGTTATCAGTAGCTCAGCTCACAGCCTCTGTACAGTCTATTCATCCATCAGTGTTAGTATATATTATTATATATTTACCTATACATTTAACAAGAACTGGTACTTTCCCATCAATCCCCCCCCCCAACATTCCCCTTTATATAGGGACTTATGGGAAATGCACAGTGCAGGGCTGTGCTGAGATCTCTGCCCCCCCACATTAGGTGTATCCCCCCAACATTCCCCTTTATATAGGGACTTATGGGAAATGCACAGTGCAGGGCTGTGCTGAGATCTCTGCCCCCCACATTAGGTTTATCCCCCCCAACATTCCCCTTTATATAGGGGCTTATGGGAAATGCACAGTGCAGGGCTGTGCTGAGATCTCTGCCCCCCACATTAGGTGTATCCCCCCAACATTCCCCTTTATATAGGGGCTTATGGGAAATGTACTGTGCAGGGCTGTGCTGAGATCTCTGCCCCCCACATTAGGTGTATCCCCCCAACATTCCCCTTTATATAGGGGCTTATGGGAAATGTACTGTGCAGGGCTGTGCTGAGATCTCTGCCCCCCACATTAGGTGTATCCCCCCAACATTCCCCTTTATATAGGGGCTTATGGGAAATGCCCTGTGCAGGAGAATAGCAGAAGCAAGGCATTGTGGGAAGCGGAGAGGGTTGCCAATACATTGTTTCTGGAGTCGGGCAGGCAGAGAAGGGCACGGGGCAGACTGACACTGCTGAAGCAAAGTCCTTTCTGTGCGGCATTTATGGATGTTCAAAGTCTGGGGCGGCGAGATGGACGGAGCTGCTGAGCCCTACAACTCCCCGCAACTCCCACACTCATTAACCCACGAGCTGACACAGCGCTAACAGCACTATGGCAGCACACATTTTCCATCTCCAGTTATGGCTATAAGGGGGGGGGGGCCTGGTTCAGTAGCCATGTACCCGCCACTGAAAGCCCTGGCTGCCTATTTATATTCCCTGCACTGCTGCTTCCGACTCCTGCATCAATGTAGCAGAAGGGGTGGGTTCACCATTACTTTAACTTTGAGTATTAGGGTTATATAATGCCCTATTCCTAGCAACTTTTTATTACTTATCTTTCTATTCAAGTCCCTCTCCTACTCACCTTCCAGTCTATTATATAAACCATGGCCTGGTTGCTAAGGTAAACAAGACCCTAGCAACCGGATAACAGCTGAAATACCAAACTGAAGAAGCTGATGAAGGCAAAGCCAAATAACTGAGAAACTACACTAAATAAACCAATTGCAAATTGACTAATATATATATAATAAAGCTGTAACCTACACCGCAAGGAAAACAACTCCCCGCAACCCCCAGTGAGCGCCAACCTTGGAACAATATTGTGACAGTGACGTGGCAGAGTGAGTGCCAGGCCGAGTATCCCATACGGAACATAATGGTGGGCACAGTGCCAGGGGATTGGGGCAGACTGGCACACTATTAGAGAGGATAAGGTCAGTGTGTTGGTACTTATGGGTGCACCGTCTGTTCCGACTCGTGTAGCTGAGACTGCACCGTCTGTTCCGACTCGTGTAGCTGAGACTGCACCGTCTGTTCAGACTCGTGTAGCTCTGAGACTGCACCGTCTGTTCAGACTCGTGTAGCTCTGAGACTGCACCGTCTGTTCAGACTCGTGTAGCTGAGACTGCACCGTCTGTTCCGACTCGTGTAGCTCTGAGACTGCACCGTCTGTTCCGACTCGTGTAGCTCTGAGACTGCACCGTCTGTTCCGACTCGTGTAGCCGAGACTGCACCGTCTGTTCCGACTCGTGTAGCCGAGACTGCACCGTCTGTTCCGACTCGTGTAGCTGAGACTGCACCGTCTGTTCCGACTCGTGTAGCTGAGACTGCACCGTCTGTTCCGACTCGTGTAGCTGAGACTGCACCGTCTGTTCCGACTCGTGTAGCTGAGACTGCATCGTCTGTTCCGACTCGTGTAGCTGAGACTGCATCGTCTGTTCTGACTCGTGTAGCTCTGAGACTGCACCGTCTGTTCCGACTCGTGTAGCTGAGACTGCATCGTCTGTTCAGACTCGTGTAGCTCTGAGACTGCACCGTCTGTTCCGACTCGTGTAGCTGAGACTGCATCGTCTGTTCTGACTCGTGTAGCTGAGACTGCACCGTCTGTTCCGACTAGTGTAGCTGAGACTGCACCGTCTGTTCCGACTCGTGTAGCTCTGAGACTGCACCGTCTGTTCCGACTCGTGTAGCTCTGAGACTGCACCGTCTGTTCCGACTCGTGTAGCTGAGACTGCACCGTCTGTTCCGACTCGTGTAGCTCTGAGACTGCACCGTCTGTTCCGACTCGTGTAGCTCTGAGACTGCACTGTCTGTTCCGACTCGTGTAGCTGAGACTGCACCGTCTGTTCCGACTCGTGTAGCTGAGACTGCACCGTCTGTTCCGACTCGTGTAGCTGAGACTGCACCGTCTGTTCCGACTCGTGTAGCTGAGACTGCACCGTCTGTTCCGACTCGTGTAGCTGAGACTGCACCGTCTGTTCCGACTCGTGAAGCTCTGAGTCGCCCCCTAGGGTATCTCACACCTCCCAAGGGTAGAGCTTTAACCTCGTACACTTTCAGCGCTAACAGGAAACATTACTGAGGATTCTGGGAATCGTAGTGAAGGGCCGGCAACACAGGGAAGTCACATGCCCCCAACAGACCCCCTGGTTGGCCAGCTGCTTAAAGCAAGGGCTGTAGGAAACAAAAGGACCCCGTTTGTTGCACATTTGCCCCTCCAGTCACGGGCAGAAGCGCCTACTATCTCTGTCTGTGCTGGGTGATTGGCACTGCCAGGCCTGGGAAACACAGACATGCCAACGAGCTCAGTAATTAATTGTATTACGGTTTCCTTGCGTGTAATTAAGGGAGTGATATTTGTACCAGAAACCGCAAGTCTGTCACTAATTGCGACTCCTGAATCTTTATTGCTGTCCCACTGGCTCCGAGGCATCAAATTCCACTGAGTGCGCCCGGGTATTGGCACTATGGCCATTATCAGAACTGGCAGCTTCCTGCTCCTGGGCTGCTCTCTTTCCCATGGTCAGGCAGGAACCTTCCCCCTGGGTAAGTGAATCCAATCTCCCCCCAGTACTTACCCAGGTACAGAGCTCTGATTCTCTGTACTTCCTGCTCCTGGGCTGCTCTCTTTCCCATGGTCAGGCAGGAACCTCCCCCTGGGTAAGTGAATCCAATCTCCCCCCAGTACTTACCCAGGTACAGAGCTCTGATTCTCTGTACTTCCTGCTCCTGGGCTGCTCTCTTTCCCATGGTCAGGCAGGAACCTCCCCCTGGGTAAGTGAATCCAATCTCCCCCCAGTACTTACCCAGGTACAGAGCTCTGATTCTCTGTACTTCCTGCTCCTGGGCTGCTCTCTTTCCCATGGTCAGGCAGGAACCTCCCCCTGGGTAAGTGAATCCAATCTCCCCCCAGTACTTACCCAGGTACAGAGCTCTGATTCTCTGTACTTCCTGCTCCTGGGCTGCTCTCTTTCCCATGGTCAGGCAGGAACCTTCCCCCTGGGTAAGTGAATCCAATCTCCCCCCAGTACTTACCCAGGTACAGAGCTCTGATTCTCTGTACTTCCTGCTCCTGGGCTGCTCTCTTTCCCATGGTCAGACAGGAACCTCCCCCTGGGTAAGTGAATCCAATCTCCCCCCAGTACTTACCCAGGTACAGAGCTCTGATTCTCTGTACTTCCTGCTCCTGGGCTGCTCTCTTTCCCATGGTCAGGCAGGAACCTCCCCCTGGGTAAGTGAATCCAATCTCCCCCCAGTACTTACCCAGGTACAGAGCTCTGATTCTCTGTACTTCCTGCTCCTGGGCTGCTCTCTTTCCCATGGTCAGACAGGAACCTTCCCCCTGGGTAAGTGAATCCAATCTCCCCCAGTACTTACCCAGGTACAGAGCTCTGATTCTCTGTACTTCCTGCTCCTGGGCTGCTCTCTTTCCCATGGTCAGGCAGGAACCTCCCCCTGGGTAAGTGAATCCAATCTCCCCCCAGTACTTACCCAGGTACAGAGCTCTGATTCTCTGTACTTCCTGCTCCTGGGCTGCTCTCTTTCCCATGGTCAGACAGGAACCTCCCCCTGGGTAAGTGAATCCAATCTCCCCCCAGTACTTACCCAGGTACAGAGCTCTGATTCTCTGTACTTCCTGCTCCTGGGCTGCTCTCTTTCCCATGGTCAGGCAGGAACCTCCCCCTGGGTAAGTGAATCCAATCTCCCCCCAGTACTTACCCAGGTACAGAGCTCTGATTCTCTGTACTTCCTGCTCCTGGGCTGCTCTCTTTCCCATGGTCAGACAGGAACCTTCCCCCTGGGTAAGTGAATCCAATCTCCCCCCAGTACTTACCCAGGTACAGAGCTCTGATTCTCTGTACTTCCTGCTCCTGGGCTGCTCTCTTTCCCATGGTCAGGCAGGAACCTCCCCCTGGGTAAGTGAATCCAATCTCCCCCCAGTACTTACCCAGGTACAGAGCTCTGATTCTCTGTACTTCCTGCTCCTGGGCTGCTCTCTTTCCCATGGTCAGACAGGAACCTTCCCCTGGGTAAGTGAATCCAATCTCCCCCCAGTACTTACCCAGGTACAGAGCTCTGATTCTCTGTACTTCCTGCTCCTGGGCTGCTCTCTTTCCCATGGTCAGGCAGGAACCTCCCCCTGGGTAAGTGAATCCAATCTCCCCCCAGTACTTACCCAGGTACAGAGCTCTGATTCTCTGTACTTCCTGCTCCTGGGCTGCTCTCTTTCCCATGGTCAGACAGGAACCTCCCCCTGGGTAAGTGAATCCAATCTCCCCCCAGTACTTACCCAGGTACAGAGCTCTGATTCTCTGTACTTCCTGCTCCTGGGCTGCTCTCTTTCCCATGGTCAGACAGGAACCAAGGGGCCCACCCCCTATAGTGAGGTTTCGGCTACACCCCCCATTTTCCCTATTATTTATATAGTGAGAGAGAAGTGAGATTCGGTTGGTTGGGCTCCAGCCAATCCCTGGGAGATATGGGAGATATGGGAGATTGGGCAATCAGACCTCGGTACTAATGGTCTGACTGTGCCAGGGAGTGGGAGATAGCCCACTGTTGGTGCCAAGCTGGCAGCCTGTGAAACACAGATAGGGTTGCTGGTTGCTAGGGAGGGTTTGCTGTGACACCGCCCAGGTTAGACATGCCACTTGGCACTGCCAGTGTTTATGTGCTGAAACCCTGGCACATGTGGGGCATAAAGGAGAGGGAGAGAGGTTATTACCACACAGGGGATTAAGGAGAAAACAAGGCGACTGCTGTATTTGATCATATCTTTGCTTGTGGGCTGAGCCCTACCCTCTAATTACCCAATATGAACAGGATATATTCTTCCTTGAAACTGGATAGAGAGTATTTTGCGTATGGTATGACTATGAGCAAACTTAGGGGGCTGTTCCTGCTGAATTGTGCTTAGTACAGGGGAATCCCTATGTGCCATAGTTTTATGGTATCTCTCTGTACAGACTATGAGCAAACTTAGGGGGCTGTTCCTGCTGAATTGTGCTTAGTACAGGGGAATCCCTATGTGCCATAGTTTTATGGTATCTCTCTGTACAGACTATGAGCAAACTTAGGGGGCTGTTCCTGCTGAATTGTGCTTAGTACAGGGGAATCCCTATGTGCCATAGTTTTATGGTATCTCTCTGTACAGGCTATGGGCAAACTTAGGGGGCTGTTCCTGCTGAATTGTGCTTAGTACAGGGGAATCCCTATGTGCCATAGTTTTATGGTATCTCTCTGTACAGGCTATGAGCAAACTTAGGGGGCTGTTCCTGCTGAATTGTGCTTAGTACAGGGGAATCCCTATGTGCCATAGTTTTATGGTATCTCTCTGTACAGGCTATGAGCAAACTTAGGGGGCTGTTCCTGCTGAATTGTGCTTAGTACAGGGGAATCCCTATGTGCCATAGTTTTATGGTATCTCTCTGTACAGGCTATGGGCAAACTTAGGAGGCTGTTCCTGCTGAATTGTGCTTAGTACAGGGGAATCCCTATGTGCCATAGTTTTATGGTATCTCTCTGTACAGGCTATGGGCAAACTTAGGGGGCTGTTCCTGCTGAATTGTGCTTAGTACATGGGAATCCCTAATCAGAGCTCTGTATCTGGGTAAGTACTGGGGGGAGATTGGATTCACTTACCCAGGGGGGGGTTCCTGCCTGACCATGGGAAAGAGAGCAGCCCAGGAGCAGGAAGTACAGAGAATTAGAGCTCTGTACCTGGGTAAGTACTGGGGGGAGATTGGATTCACTTACCCAGGGGGGGGGTTCCTGCCTGACCATGGGAAAGAGAGCAGCCCAGGAGCAGGAAGTACAGAGAATCAGAGCTCTGTACCTGGGTAAGTACTGGGGGGAGATTGGATTCACTTACCCAGGGGGGGGTTCCTGCCTGACCATGGGAAAGAGAGCAGCCCAGGAGCAGGAAGTACAGAGAATCAGAGCTCTGTACCTGGGTAAGTACTGGGGGGAGATTGGATTCACTTACCCAGGGGGAGGTTCCTGCCTGACCATGGGAAAGAGAGCAGCCCAGGAGCAGGAAGTACAGAGAATCATAACACTGTGACTGAGATGCTGATCACAGGTTCCTACTATACAGACAGTTTCCTATGGAAGCTATTTGATGGAGCGCCCTCTAGTGGGCAGACAGTAGGTAAGTAATGCAGTAAAACCCTAGTTAAGCAGCTTTGAGAGCTTTCCAGCCAGTGGTATTTCTGAGTATGTTACTGAATGGGTTAAACGTCTGTGCCAATAAAGTGTCGTAACAGCACATAATTGCCCTCTCGCTCTCTCTAATTGATGCAAATATAAGTATTCTTTATTATGCCTCCCGGTGAGAGACGCCTGGGAGTTGCACCAACCCAGTATTTCCCAGCATAGCCTTCTAGTATCCGAGCTCCAATAGCAGCCATTCAATTGTCCCGCCTCCCCGCTGGCACTGCCCCCTGGCACCAACCCTGAGACTAATAAGCACTTTGGTAATTTCTCTTCCTCTGGGGCAAACTTTGCCATTCAGACTTCTACATTCAGCCCTACAGAATAACCAATCGGATTGGAGTTGGTTGCACAGACCCGTAGCCTGGGAACCCCAAATGTTTCTACTGTAACCTTGTTATGGGCTAAGGGGGCCCAGCCTGAAGGCCAGTTAGGGGGGGATTTGGGGTGAGTGCTTATTTGTGCCCTGGGTACCCCTGGAACTATAGCGGGGTGACTGTCACCCCAATGTTTCTATATATCTGTAACCTTGTTATGGGCTAAGGGGGCCCAGCCTGAAGGCCAGTTAGGGGGGGATTTGGGGTGAGTGCTTATTTGTGCCCTGGGTACCCCTGGAACTATAGCGGGGTGACTGTCACCCCAATGTTTCTATATATCTGTAACCTTGTTATGGGCTAAGGGGGCCCAGCCTGAAGGCCAGTTAGGGGGGGATTTGGGGTGAGTGCTTATTTGTGCCCTGGGTACCCCTGGAACTATAGCAGGGTGACTGTTACCCCAATGTTTCTATATATCTGTAACCTTGTTATGGGCTAAGGGGGCCCAGCCTGAAGGCCAGTTAGGGGGGATTTGGGGTGAGTGCTTATTTGTGCCCTGGGTACCCCTGGAACTATAGCGGGGTGACTGTTACCCCAATGTTTCTATATATCTGTAACCTTGTTATGGGCTAAGGGGGCCCAGCCTGAAGGCCAGTTAGGGGGGGATTTGGGGTGAGTGCTTATTTGTGCCCTGGGTACCCCTGGAACTATAGCAGGGTGACTGTTACCCCAATGTTTCTATATATCTGTAACCTTGTTATGGGCTAAGGGGCCCAGCCTGAAGGCCAGTTAGGGGGGGATTTGGGGTGAGTGCTTATTGTGCCCTGGGTAACCCTGGAACTATAGCGGGGTGACTGTTACCCCAATGTTTCTATATATCTGTAACCTTGTTATGGGCTAAGGGGGCCCAGCCTGAAGGCCAGTTGGGGGGGATTTGGGGTGAGTGCTTATTTGTGCCCTGGGTACCCCTGGAACTATAGCGGGGTGACTGTTACCCCAATGTTTCTATATATCTGTAACCTTGTTATGGGCTAAGGGGGCCCAGCCTGAAGGCCAGTTAGGGGGGGATTTGGGGTGAGTGCTTATTTGTGCCCTGGGTACCCCTGGAACTATAGCGGGGTGACTGTTACCCCAATGTTTCTATATATCTGTAACCTTGTTATGGGCTAAGGGGGCCCAGCCTGAAGGCCAGTTAGGGGGGGATTTGGGGTGCTTATTTGTGCCCTGGGTACCCCTGGAACTATAGTGGGGTGACTGTTACCCCAATGTTTCTATATATCTGTAACCTTGTTATGGGCTAAGGGGGGTTGGATGACAGTCAGAAAGCCAAAGGTCAGTAACAACCCCCACAATGTGCTGCAATACAAAGGCAGTTGGAAGCCGCCCCAGTATACAGGGTAAATCAATATTTAAGGGCCGTTACACCAAACAGGGGAAAAGACTTTATTTACACAACATTTACAAACTAAATACTGTTCTTCCCCCAGGGGCCTGAACAGAGCGGAGCCATGAATGGCAGGGTAAGCACTGACACTAACACCCCGCCACTAACACCCCGCCACTAACAGCCCGCCACTAACAGCCCGCCACTAACAGCCCGCCACTAACAGCCCGCCACTAACAGCCCGCCACTAACAGCCCGCCACTAACAGCCCGCCACTAACAGCCCGCCACTAACAGCCCGCCACTACAGCCCGCCACTAACAGCCCGCCACTAACAGCCCGCCACTAACAGCCCGCCACTAACAGCCCGCCACTAACACCCCGCCACTAACAGCCCGCCACTAACAGCCCGCCACTAAAGCCGCCACTAACAGCCCGCCACTAACAGCCCCGCCACTAACAGCCCGCCACTAACAGCCCGCCACTAACAGCCCGCCACTAACAGCCCGCCACTAACAGCCCGCCACCTAACAGCCCGCCACTAACAGCCCGCCACTAACAGCCCGCCACTAACAGCCCGCCACTAACAGCCCGCACTAACAGCCCGCCACTAACACCCCGCCACTAACAGCCCGCCACTAACACCCAGCCACTAACACCCAGCCACTAACACCCAGCCACTAACACCCAGCCACTAACACCCAGCCACTAACAGCCCGCCACTAACAGCCCGCCACTAACAGCCCGCCACTAACACCCAGGCACTAACACCCAGGCACTAACACCCAGGCACTAACACCCAGGCACTAACAGCCCGCCACTAACACCCAGGCACTAACAGCCCGCCACTAACAGCCCGCCACTAAACACCCAGGCACTAACAGCCCGCCACTAACACCCAGGCACTAACAGCCCGCCACTAACACCCAGGCACTAACAGCCCGCCACTAACAGGCCCGCCACTAACACCCAGGCACTAACAGCCCGCCACTAACAGCCCGCCACTAACACCCCGCCACTAACACCCCGCCACTAACAGGCCCGCCACTAACAGCCCGCCACTAACAGCCCGCCACTAACAGCCCGCCACTAACAGCCCGCCACTAACAGCCCGCCACTAACACCCAGGCACTAACACCCAGGCACTAACACCCAGGCACTAACACCCAGGCACTAACACCCAGGAACTAACACCCAGGAACTAACAGCCAGCCACTAACACCCAGGCACTAACACCCAGGCACTAACACCCAGGCACTAACAGCCCGCCACTAACACCCAGGCACTAACAGCCCGCCACTAACAGCCCGCCACTAACACCCCGCCACTAACAGCCCGCCACTAACAGCCCGCCACTAACACCCAGGCACTAACAGCCCGCCCGACAACAGCCCGCCACTAACAGCCCGCCACTAACAGCCCGCCAACTAACAGCATGCCCGCCACTAACAGCCCGCCACTAACAGCCCGCCACTAACAGCCCGCCACTAACAGCCAGGCACTAACAGCCCGCCACTAACAGCCCGCCACTAACAGCCCGCCACTAACACCCAGGCACTAACAGCCCGCCACTAACACCCCGCCACTAACAGCCCGCCACTAACAGCCCGCCACTAACAGCCCGCCACTAACAGCCCGCCACTAACACCCAGGCACTAACACCCAGGCACTAACACCCAGGAACTAACACCCAGGAACTAACAGCCAGCCACTAACACCCAGGCACTAACACCCAGGCACTAACAGCCCGCCACTAACACCCAGGCACTAACAGCCCGCCACTAACACCCAGGCACTAACAGCCCGCCACTAACACCCAGGCACTAACAGCCCGCCACTAACAGCCCGCCACTAACACCCAGGCACTAACAGCCCGCCACTAACAGCCCGCACTAACACCCAGGCACTAACAGCCCGCCACTAACAGCCCGCCCCCAAGCCCCACTAACACCCAGGCACTAACACCCAGGCACTAACACCCAGGAACTAACACCCAGGAACTAACAGCCAGCCACTAACACCCAGGCACTAACACCCAGGCACTAACAGCCCGCCACTAACAGCCCGCCACTAACATCCCACCACTAACACCCAGGCACTAACATCCCACCACTAACACCCAGGCACAGCTGATGAGTTATTTGCTGGGCAATCTGCCCCCGGGGCATCCAAAATAGGCCCTGGCTTTTCCAGTACCCCCAGATTCCCAGTACCCCCAGATTCCCAGTACCCCCAGATTCCCAGTACCCCAGATTCCCAGTACCCCAGATTCCCAGTACCCCCAGATTCCCAGTACCCCCAGATTCCCAGTACCCCAGATTCCCAGTACCCCAGATTCCCAGTACCCCCAGATTCCCAGTACCCCAGATTCCCAGTACCCCCAGATTCCCAGTACCCCAGATTCCCAGTACCCCAGATTCCCAGTACCCCCAGATTCCCAGTACCCCCAGATTCCCAGTACCCCCAGATTCCCAGTACCCAGGCCCGGTAGGAAGGGGTGCCAGTGGCTAATAATGGATGTGGGGCACCTTGTGCCAAACAGAATGGAGTAGTGGCGGGCACTGTGCCAAGGGCAGGGGGGGCACACCCGACTTATATTGTACTGTCACCCACTGTGCCCTACAGCCCTTATATCTGCCCATTTGTGTCTGTAAGTTCCCCTCCCATATAGAGTGTAAGCTCTACGGCCCAGGGACCCCCATCCTCTTGTGCCTTTGACTCTTATCTTATTGCAACTGTATCTTGTATTTATTGTTATACATAAGTTAGAAGGAAACAGGGTGCCCCTGGCTGAGGGAAGGGTGCAGACAAGTGGAAGAAGTAGTGCCAGTGAGAGCAGGTAACTGAAGCCCAATTACTCACCCTCCGCAGGATCCGTAGTTCCAATCCCGGAACCAGAGGTCACTCCGCGTACTGTCACCTCAGACCGCTTCACGCTAAGTGACCGACTTTGCCCCGCCTCCCGCTAAGCCCCACCCACGCCAAATCCACTGAATGAAACTTTGTTCCCTCCTCCTGAACGTTTGAACCTATCAGCAGGCAGTTCCACCTTCCTTCCCTATTCTGATTGGGTGACGCTGAGAGGCGTGACACGCACGTAATCCAGACGCCATGTTAGCTGTTGTGGCAACTTCCACAGAGTGTGACGTTTTGCGACAGGCGTAAAGCTGAAATGGGGGCGGTGTTTGCGGGATCAGCTGACAGCCCCGTGATTCCTACAGTCCCCGGAAGTAAGGGAAGTGGCTTGTGAAGTCGGAGACCGGGGGGGGGGTAGATCGGGAGGATGTTCGGGGATGAGGAAGACACGGACTTTATCTCCCCCACAGGAGGGTGAGTGACTCAGTTGTTCAATCTTCCTTTGTCCAACTTCAGCAGTGACCGATAAGGGATTATGGGAGTTGTAGTTTAAAGCCATTGAATGTAGAGGGGTGTCAGAAACATGAAATGCACATTTACTGCCCAGAATTCATTTAGATTGAAGGTGACTCTTTGGGTGGCAGGGAATGCTGGGTAATGTAGTTTGTTAGTGGCTCGCTGCCTGGTCAGCATTGCTATGGGCCAGGTATTGGCCAAGGGCTGTTGGACTAGTAACTAGTATCTGTCACTTTCTGCCTGTTTTGTTGCACTGCTGCTTCTGACTCCTGTATCAATGTAGCTAATGGCAGCTGATTAACAGACCTGGAGGTGAAGTGACTCTGGCCCCATTGTCTTAATGGAGATTAAATAGAAATGCTGTAAATGTTGTTTGAGTGGAGTTGCCCTGTGGCACCGGGGCAGGTAAGGTGCGTTACTGGGTGCTACTGGGTGCTACTGGGGGAAGTGACTGTGCAGGGGAAAGCAGAAGTTCAGGAGTCGGAATGGAACTGAACCTGTACACTTCCCTGTTGTGGGGGAGCGTTTCTGAGTTGGGAGACTGTGGGGTCTTTATATGTGAGTTGTATCAGGAGTCAGAACCAGCAGTGCAGGGAAGGGAAAGGGACAGACACAGTGACAGTTACACATAACTATAAACCCAGTGAGAATGAGGAATGAATGGATATTGGGGAGTTGTATCAGGAGTCAGAACCAACAGTGCAGGGAAGGGAAAGGGACAGGCACAGTGACAGTTACACATAACTATAAACCCAGTGAGAATGAGGAATGAATGGATATTGGGGAGTTGTATCAGGAGTCAGAACCAGCAGTGCAGGGAAGGGAAAGGGACAGACACAGTGACAGTTACACATAACTATAAACCCAGTGAGAATGAGGAATGAATGGATATTGGGGAGTTGTATCAGGAGTCAGAACCAGCAGTGCAGGGAAGGGAAAGGGACAGGGACAGACACAGTGACAGTTACACATAACTATAAACCCAGTGAGAATGAGGGATGAATGGGTATTGGGGAGTTGTATCAGGAGTCAGAACCAGCAGTGCAGGGAAGGGAAAGGGACAGGCACAGTGACAGTTACACATAACTATAAACCCAGTGAGAATGAGGGATGAATGGGTATTGGGGAGTTGTATCAGGAGTCAGAACCAGCAGTGCAGGGAAGGGAAAGGGACAGGCACAGTGACAGTTACACATAACTATAAACCCAGTGAGAATGAGGGATGAATGGATATTGGGGAGTTGTATCAGGAGTCAGAACCAGCAGTGCAGGGAAGGGAAAGGGACAGACACAGTGACAGTTACACATAACTATAAACCCAGTGAGAATGAGGGATGAATGGGTATTGGGGAGTTGTATCAGGAGTCAGAACCAGCAGTGCAGGGAAGGGAAAGGGACAGACACAGTGACAGTTACACATAACTATAAACCCAGTGAGAATGAGGGATGAATGGATATTGGGGAGTTGTATCAGGAGTCAGAACCAGCAGTGCAGGGAAGGGAAAGGGACAGACACAGTGACAGTTACACATAACTATAAACCCAGTGAGAATGAGGAATGAATGGATATTGGGGAGTTGTATCAGGAGTCAGAACCAGCAGTGCAGGGAAGGGAAAGGGACAGACACAGTGACAGTTACACATAACTATAAACCCAGTGAGAATGAGGGATGAATGGATATTGGGGAGTTGTATCAGGAGTCAGAACCAGCAGTGCAGGGAAGGGAAAGGGACAGACACAGTGACAGTTACACATAACTATAAACCCAGTGAGAATGAGGAATGAATGGATATTGGGGAGTTGTATCAGGAGTCAGAACCAGCAGTGCAGGGAAGGGACAGACACAGTGACAGTTACACATAACTATAAACCCAGTGAGAATGAGGAATGAATGGGTATTGGGGAGTTGTATCAGGAGTCAGAACCAGCAGTGCAGGGAAGGGAAAGGGACAGACACAGTGACAGTTACACATAACTATAAACCCAGTGAGAATGAGGAATGAATGGATATTGGGGAGTTGTATCAGGAGTCAGAACCAGCAGTGAAGGGAAAGGGACAGACACAGTGACAGTTACACATAACTATAAACCCAGTGAGAATGAGGGATGAATGGATATTGGGGAGTTGTATCAGGAGTCAGAACCAGCAGTGCAGGGAAGGGAAAGGGACAGACACAGTGACAGTTACACATAACTATAAACCCAGTGAGAATGAGGGATGAATGGGTATTGGGGAGTTGTATCAGGAGTCAGAACCAGCAGTGCAGGGAAGGGAAAGGGACAGACACAGTGACAGTTACACATAACTATAAACCCAGTGAGAATGAGGGATGAATGGGTATTGGGGAGTTGTATCAGGAGTCAGAACCAGCAGTGCAGGGAAGGGAAAGGGACAGACACAGTGACAGTTACACATAACTATAAACCCAGTGAGAATGAGGAATGAGTGGATATTGGGAATTTTCATAGATTTTTATTTTCTTCAATTATTTGGATGATGTTCCCCTTTAACAAATCCCAGCCTGAAACATGGCTATGGGGCAGTGTGGGGCATTTCCTGCCGGGCAGTGAAAGTGGAGTCAGATGCTCCCTATTAGAGTGTCAGCCTTACAGCGGAGCCATTCTCCCTGGTCACATGACCCTCCCACCTCCCTGGGGAGTTCGGCCAGTCGGCACCACTTGGGCAGCACATACCACACGGATGTGAGAGGGGCCGGGCTGGGCTCAGGGCTGCGGCACATCGCCATGTCCCGGGACTGGAGGAGAGACTATCTCTGGCAGTTGGATCATGGGTTGGTGGCAATGCTGTAAAACCGTCTCTGTGCCCGCGGGGCGAGGGGGGGGGTGTGGGTAGCAGCTGATTGGTCAGATTCACACCAGTCTGGGCAGGCACACCGATCTGCCAGCTGGGAGCCGTGGGTATCTATGCAGGGCACCAGCAGGATGTGGGGGTTTGGCAGCACTACAGTAAAGTAAGACTTTCTCTCTCACCCCAGGGCAAAGCTGGCATCTCTCTTTGGCATGGATCAAAGCACCTCCGGACAGGGAAATGAATCTTTCCAATACACTGCCCCAAAGCAGCCAAAGAAGGGCCCCGGGGCCACTGGTAAGAATATCGATTCCTGATTCAATAGGTTGCCATGCACACAGTGGGCACTGGGGGGCGCTGTTCTGTGGGTAGCAGTGTGGCAGCTCCTATCAATATTATTGTGTATAATGTATTATCATTGCTGTTTTTGCTTCTGTAGGTGGCAAACCCAACAAGCCCTCTGGACCAGCTGGTTCTGGTACCGCTCCTGCTGTTCTCTTTGCTACAGCTGTTCATGCCTACAGATAGTAAGTCCAGTTCAACTAAACCTGTAGGGGAGTGTAATTCCCGGTACACAGCTATTGGCTTCCTCTCTGGCCTACACACAGCAGCCCTGTCTTGCTTTATGGCAGGGGTTGTTTGTCAGGCCAGTAGCCCAGAAGGGCTTGCTAAGGTTACAGCTGTAACACTGCCGGCCGGAGAGACCTGTGATAGCCACTGGTTTCCTTACCCCCTGCTTGTGTTTCCTGCAGCATTAATGGGCAGTACGTGAAGCAGGGCAAATTCGGATTTGCGGTTCTGGGGAATCACACTGCTAAGGAGGTAAGTGGGTACCGGAACCGGCACTTGCAGTATCCGGACCTTCCATAGCAGGCACTTGTGGTTCTTCCTGGTACTGACCAGCCTTTCTCTGCATTTCAGTACAGGATCCTTCTCTATGTGAGCCAACAGCAGCCGGTCACTGCCGCCAAGATCCACCCAGGATTTGTGTTCACAGTAAGTGCCCCCAGGGGGGTATTTGCCATGTTTAATTTAGGATAGTGGGATTGGCAGCTGCATTGCACCATGGGAAATTAGCCCCCCTTTCTCTTCCTATTGGTCTAATGGAAATTTGAAGAGGTCACTGTGTAAATAATTTCATAACTATGGCACATAGGGATTCCCCTGTACTAAGCACAATTCAGCAGGAACAGCCCCCTTAGTTTGCTCTATACCTGTACAGAGAGATACCATAAAACTATGGCACATAGGGATTCCCCTGTACTAAGCACAATTCAGCAGGAACAGCCCCCTAAGTTTGCCCATAGCCTGTACAGAGAGATCCCATAAAACTATGGCACATAGGGATTCCCCTGTACTATGCACAATTCAGCAGGAACAGCCCCCTAAGTTTGCCCATAGCCTGTACAGAGAGATACCATAAAACTGTGGCACATAGGGATTCCCCTGTACTAAGCACAATTCAGCAGGAACAGCCCCCTAAGTTTGCCCATAGCCTGTACAGAGAGATCCCATAAAACTATGGCACATAGGGATTCCCCTGTACTAAGCACAATTCAGCAGGAACAGCCCCCTAAGTTTGCTCATAGCCTGTACAGAGAGATACCATAAAACTATGGCACATAGGGATTCCCCTGTACTAAGCACAATTCAGCAGGAACAGCCCTCCTTAGTTTGCCCATAACCTGTACAGAGAGATACCATAAAACTATGGCACATAGGGATTTCCCTGTACTAAGCACAATTCAGCAGGAACAGCCCCCTAAGTTTGCTCATAGCCTGTACAGAGAGATACCATAAAACTATGGCACATAGGGATTCCCCTGTACTAAGCACAATTCAGCAGGAACAGCCCCCTAAGTTTGCTCATAGCCTGTACAGAGAGATACCATAACACTATGCACATAGGGATTTCCCTGTACTAAGCACAATTCAGCAGGAACAGCCCCCTAAGTTTGCTCATAGCCTGTACAGAGAGATATCATAAAACTATGGCACATAGGGATTCCCCTGTACTAAGCACAATTCAGCAGGAACAGCCCCCTACGTTTGCTCATAGCCTGTACAGAGAGATACCATAAAACTATGGCACATAGGGATTCCCCTGTACTAAGCACAATTCAGCAGGAACAGCCCCCTAAGTTTGCCCATAGCCTGTACAGAGAGATACCATAAAACTATGGCACATAGGGATTCCCCTGTACTAAGCACAATTCAGCAGGAACAGCCCCCTAAGTTTGCCCATAGCCTGTACAGAGAGATACCATAAAACTATGGCACATAGGGATTCCCCTGTACTAAGCACAATTCAGCAGGAACAGCCCCCTAAGTTTGCTCATAGCCTGTACAGAGAGATACCATAACACTATGCACATAGGGATTTCCCTGTACTAAGCACAATTCAGCAGGAACAGCCCCCTAAGTTTGCTCATAGCCTGTACAGAGAGATACCATAACACTATGCACATAGGGATTCCCCTGTACTAAGCACAATTCAGCAGGAACAGCCCCCTACGTTTGCTCATAGCCTGTACAGAGAGATACCATAAAACTATGGCACATAGGGATTCCCCTGTACTAAGCACAATTCAGCAGGAACAGCCCCCTAAGTTTGCTCATAGCCTGTACAGAGAGATATCATAAAACTATGGCACATAGGGATTCCCCTGTACTAAGCACAATTCAGCAGGAACAGCCCCCTACGTTTGCTCATAGCCTGTACAGAGAGATACCATAAAACTATGGCACATAGGGATTCCCCTGTACTAAGCACAATTCAGCAGGAACAGCCCCCTAAGTTTGCCCATAGCCTGTACAGAGAGATACCATAAAACTATGGCACATAGGGATTCCCCTGTACTAAGCACAATTCAGCAGGAACAGTCAGTTATATTTCCTGTTTATCAGTGGATAAACAAGCGCTTCCTTTTTGCTCCTCCCATCAGGTTCAGCCCAATCACTACGCAGCTTTCTACGATGATCAGCGGCAGAGCTGGTCGGTGATGTTTGAGTCGGAAGCAGCCGCTGTTGATTTCAGTAAGCAGGTATTTATACTCAGGAGTCGGACTCATGCAAAGATGTATCTGGTGTGGAGGAATTGACAAGCAGGGATCAGCAACTCCTTTAGCTCTGGCTGTCTGGTTGCTAGATAAATTTGGCCTTAGCAACCCAACACCATTTTAAATTCCATACTGGGGGGGGCGGGGTCAGCCAAATAAGCTCAATTTGCAGAAATCTTTTACAGGAAATTGATAATCTCATTACAGGTGGGTGTGGCCAAGTGTAACTCCTCCCCTGCTCTGGATACAGTCATCTACCAGGATCTTCTCCCTGGGGAGGGACAAGCGGCGGACCTCGGGGACTTGCTGGAAGTGGCCTACACAGGGTGGTTATTTCAGAACCATGAATTGGGCCAGGTTTGTGTCCAGGGGATCATATTTGAATCTGATTGGCTAGGAGCCGTCCCACTGGCCTGGATTGGCTAACGTCCATTCTGTGTGTCTGTCTAGGTGTTTGACTCCAACGTGCAGAAGGACAAACTCCTGAGACTCAAGCTGGGATCTGGGAAAGTCATTAAGGTACAACAGGGGGGGGACCAAACTGCCTTCCTGCCCCAACAGGATTTTATTCTGGTTTTGTAAATGTCCAGAATGGTACCAGGTTGGGCATCCTGGGGTTAATTCATCGGTATCAGTAATTGGATTTGATTGGTTGGTGGCTGGTTTCTATCTAACCAATCCTATTAATTCCCTTGGGGAGCAGGGCTGGGAAGAAGGCATGCTGGGAATAAAGAAAGGAGGGAAACGATTGGTCGTGATCCCACCGGCGCTAGGCTACGGATCCCAAGGGGTCGCCGGACGCATTCCTCCTAACGCAACCTTGGCGTTCGAGGTGGACATTAAACGAGTGAGTTATACCCTCCTCTTCTCTCTCACCCCATGTTGCACCCCCTGGGGGTATTGTTTAAAGGGCTGATCCTGCTCGACTCTCTGCCTCCCAAAAGGAAACATTATTTTCTTTTCTGCAGATGAAGGTGAGAGATCAGGGGTCTGACAGGCAGAGCGTTGGATCCAGAGATTCCCCGGTGTCTCTTCCAGACTGTCAGCCTGCGGAAATGTTGCCCCAGCCGCCTTCTTCCGTGCCACCCAAGCCTGGGTAAGGAATGTGATTGGGCCACATGTATTGGCCTGGATACTACTGGGGCAGAAACCAGACTCATTTATATATATGTTATATATATATATATATATATATATATATATATATATATATATATATACCCAGTTGCCCTTATTGGAAATGTTTGGGTGTGCTTCCCCTTTAACCAGAGTTCCATGCTGATTTATAGCCCAATGATCCCAGAACCAATAGATATAAAGCCCAATACGTACATTTTATTGCCTTTACATCTGTTGGTTCTGGGACCATAAGCCCCTCCCTGCTGCCAACACCAGTACGGTACTAACCGGACCTTCCTCTCCTTACAGGGAGCCGGCAATCCGTGCCAAGTCCAACTCCATCAGTGAGCAGCTAGCAGTAAGTATCTCAGCGCCAAGCTGACCCGTTGTTCCCCCATTGGACCCCTTAGCGTGAGTGACTGCATCGTTATTTTCCTGCCATGTTGTTCCGTTCCTCAGAACCCTGATGTGGCCAAAGCCAAGCTGATATCCAGGATGGCCAAGATGGGGCAGCCAATGTTGCCGTTCATATCCGGGACCCCCCAGCCAGACTCCAGTGATTCTGAAATAGAGGTAGGTCGGTTCTTGGCCAATTACAGTTGGAGAAATCACAACTACAACTCCCAGAATCCTCTCTTCAGATTATATATCTTTTGTATTATAGGATCCAAATACCCAGAGAGCCGTGCCCAGTCCAGTTGCCCCTCTGCCCGTCCGACCCACCCCCCAGATGAACCACGTGCCAGCTGCTCAGGTTCCGCCCGCGGGTAATGATAGCTGCCTATAAGGTGTTTGTTGCACCCCCTTTCATGTTTGGGGGGTCTCTAATAACCCATTCCGTGTCTCTGGTTCCTCTGCAGTCCCCCAGACTGTACCAACTCTTCAGGGGACGTCGGCAGCCCTAATGCCAGTTGGACCCATTCAGCCTCAGGCTCTCGCCCCGGGGATATCACCTGGGTTCCAGGTAACACACATATTCCTTTATTACAGAAGGCTGCTGGGAGTTGTAGTATCAATGACTACAGACCCAAGCCCCTCCCATTTGCGGCATTTGTTTTGCAGCCATACGTGCAGTATCCATATGCCCAGAGTGCCAGCACCCAGCTGCAGTCGGTGGCGCCAGTGTACCCGCCCCAGATACAGACGCCATCGCACTTCCAAGGTTGGTTGGCAGAGATTATTTCATGTATTCATCTCGTATTCCTTCTGTATCATTCACATATCATTTGTCTTGTTTCCAAGCTGGAGGCGACGTCACCTCTTTCCTGATGACGGAAGCGCGGCAGCACAGCACCGAGATCCGCATGTCCATTGGCAAAATAGCCGACAAGATTGACACCTTGGCTTCCAAAGTAAGTCACACTCACAGCGCTATTCCATCTCTCTCCCCTCCCTCAGTCATATGGTCTCTTCCTCCCTCCCCCTTCCACTCATTCATAGGGTCTCTTCCTCCCTCCCCTTCCACTCAGTCATATGGTCTCTTCCTCCCTCCCCTCCCACTAAGTCATAGGGTCTCTTCCTCCCTCCCCTCCCACTAAGTCATAGGGTCTCTTCCTCCCTCCCCTTCCACTCAGTCATATGGTCTCTTCCTCCCTCCCACTCATTCATAGGGTCTCTTCCTCCCTCCCACTTGTTCTAATGGTCTCTTCCTCCTTCCTCTCCCACTCATTCATATGGTCTCTTCCTCCCTCCCACTTGTTCTAATGGTCTCTTCCTCTCCCACTCATTCATAGGGTCTCTTCCTCCCTCCCCTCCCACTCATTCATAGGGTCTCTTCCTCCCTCCCACTTGTTCTAATGGTCTCTTCCTCCCTCCCACTTGTTCTAATGGTCTCTTCCTCTCCCACTCATTCTCATGGTCTCTTCCTCCCTCCCCTCCCACTCATTCATAGGGTCTCTTCCTCCCTCCCACTTGTTCTAATGGTCTCTTCCTCTCCCACTCATTCTCATGGTCTCTTCCTCCCTCCCCTCCCACTCATTCATAGGGTCTCTTCCTCCCTCCCACTTGTTCTAATGGTCTCTTCCTCTCCCACTCATTTTCATGGTCTCTTCTTTCCTCCCCTCCCACTCATTCATAGGGTCTCTTCCTCCCTCCCCTCCCACTCATTCATAGGGTCTCTTCCTCCCTCCCACTTGTTCTAATGGTCTCTTCCTCCCTCCCACTTGTTCTAATGGTCTCTTCCTCTCCCACTCATTCTCATGGTCTCTTCCTCCATCCCCTCCCACTCATTCATAGGGTGTCTTCCTCCCTCCCACTTGTTCTAATGGTCTCTTCCTCCCTCCCACTTGTTCTAATGGTCTCTTCCTCCCTCCCACTTGTTCTAATGGTCTCTTCCTCTCCCACTCATTCTCATGGTCTCTTCCTCCCTCCCCTCCCACTTGTTCTAATGGTCTCTTCCTCCCTCCCACTTGTTCTAATGGTCTCTTCCTCTCCCACTCATTCTCATGGTCTCTTCCTCCCTCCCCTCCCACTTGTTCTAATGGTCTCTTCCTCTCCCACTCATTCTCATGGTCTCTTCCTCCCTCCCCTCCCACTCATTCATAGGGTCTCTTCCTCCCTCCCACTTGTTCTAATGGTCTCTTCCTCTCCCACTCATTTTCATGGTCTCTTCTTTCCTCCCCTCCCACTCATTCATAGGGTCTCTTCCTCCCTCCCCTCCCACTCATTCATAGGGTCTCTTCCTCCCTCCCACTTGTTCTAATGGTCTCTTCCTCCCTCCTCTCCCACTCATTCTTATGGTTTCTTCTTCCCTTCCCTCCCATTCATTCGTATGGTTTCTTCTTCCCTTCCCTCCCATTCATTCGTATGGTCTCTTCCTCCCCCCCCCATTCATTCTCATGGTTTACTATTCCATGTACAGGTGGACAATCTTCAGAAGGAGAATTCCGCCAGCTCCTCCCATTTGCTCCCCGGTATCACCTCGATCACTATGGAGAGCGCGATGATCATGAACAATATTCAGCGGATTATCCAGGTGACACATACACACTGCCCACTGTGTTTTATTCTGTGCCAGCTGGGTCCCCCATATGCCGTGAATAGTAAGCCAGTAAGTGCCAGCAGGCTATATGCCGCTTGGCCACACAAGTCCATGATTAAATTAAAGGCCACAGGCCATATAGACTATAGGAGCTAAGGAACTGGGGGTCACCGTGTGAGTGGTTATGTTAATACACAGCCAGTGCATGGGGAGCTCAGTATAAAATCTGATTGGCTGCTTCTCTTGTCCGCCAGGAGAACGAGCGTCTGAAACACGAAGTGCTGGAGAAAAGCAGTCGCATTGAGGAACAGAACGGCAAAATCAGCGAGCTGATAAATCGCAACCAGAAGTAAGTGCCAGTCTGTGCCACCCCCATACAGGCCCCCTCAGTGTTCCCTCCGCCATGCTTCTTTGTTTTCCCTTGCGGTTCCTCAGGGGTGGGGCTTAGTCAGGATTTATAGGGATATAAATTGTATTATATTATTGGCAGCAAAGTTCTAGTGAGGGAGTGGCCTGTATTGTAGTCTGACCCCATACAGAACAATGAGAACAAACATGGCTGTAACCCAATTCCCATCAGGATGCTTGTAATGGGGTCCCCCCAGCCGATCTGTTATAGGCAGTAAGCGCAGAGAGCATGGAAAGGCAAATTCCAGCAGGAAAAGGTATGGGGAGGGGCAACTTCCATGTCAGGAAAGTGCCAAGGTTTTGGAAAGGGGGCAAGGGCTTCCAGCAGAATGCTGAATGCATGGGAAAGGGAAAGGGAGCAGGAAGTGCCAGGGCATGGTGAAAGGGACAGAGTGCTTCTAGCCAGGAAGTGCAAGGTGCCATGGGAAAGTGGCAAGCCTTCTGTGCGCAAGGTGTCATGGGTAAATGGGAACAAGGGTACGGCAGCAGGGATAGTGCAGAATGCTATGGGAAAGGGGCAATGGCTTCCAGCAGGAGTGTCCAAGGTGGCATTGGGAAAGTGGGCAAAGGCTTCCAGCATGAGTGCGGGATGCATGGGAAAAATGGGACAAGTGCTTCCAGCGAAGTGCTTCTTGTGCATGGAAAGGTGGCAAGGCTTCCTAGCAGGGAATGTGCCAAGTCATTGGGAAAGGACAAGGCTTCCAGCAGGAAGTGCCAAGGTGCATGGGAAAGGGACAAGGCTTCCAGCAGGAAGTGCCAAGGTGCATGGGAAAGGGGCAAGGCTTCCAGCAGGAAGTGCCAAGGTGCATGGGAAAGGGACAAGGGTACCAACAGGAAGTGCAGAGATGCATGGGAAAGGGGCAAGGCTTCCAGCAGGAAGTGCCAAGGTGCATGGGAAAGGGACAAGGGTACCAACAGGAAGTGAAGAGATGCATGGGAAAGGGGCAAGGCTTCCAGCAGGAAGTGCCAAGGTGCATGGGAAAGGGACAAGGGTTCCAGCAGGAAGTGCAAAGATGCATGGGAAAGGGGCAAGGGTTCCAGCAGGAAGTGCCAAGGTGCATGGGAAAGGGGCAAGGGTTCCAGCAGGAAGTGCCAAGGTGCATGGGAAAGGGGCAAGGGTTCCAGCAGGAAGTACCTAATCATGGGAAAGGGGTCAAGTTGCTTCCAGCAGTGGAATGTGCAGAGATGCCATTGGGAAAGGGGCAAGGGTTCCAGCAGATAGAGATGCATGGGAAAGGGGCAAGGGTTCCAGCAGGAAGTGCAGAGATGCATGGGAAAGGGGCAAGGGTTCCAGCAGGAAGTGCAGAGATGCATGGGAAAGGGGCAAGGGTTCCAGCAGGAAGTGCAGAGATGCATGGGAAAGGGGCAAGGGTTCCAGCAGGAAGTGCAGAGATGCATGGGAAAGGGGCAAGGGTTCCAGCAGGAAGTGCAGAGATGCATGGGAAAGGGGAAAGGGTTCCAGCAGGAAGTGCAGAGATGCATGGAAAGGGGCAAGGGTTCCAGCGAGTGCGAGATGCATGGGAAAGGGGAAGGTTCCAGCAGGAAGTGCAGAGATGCATGGGAAAGGGACAAGGGTTCCAGCAGGAAGTGCAGAGATGCATGGGAAAGGGGCAAGGGTTCCAGCAGGAAGTGCAGAGATGCATGGGAAAGGGGCAAGGGTTCCAGCAGGAAGTGCAGAGATGCATGGGAAAGGGGCAAGGGTTCCAGCAGGAAGTGCAGATATGCATGGAAAGGGGCAAGGGTTCCAGCAGGAAAGTGCAGAGATGCATGGGAGGGCAAGGGTTCCAGCAGGAAGTGCAGAGATGCATGGGAAAGGGGCAAGGGTTCCAGCAGGAAGTGCAGAGATGCATGGGAAAGGGGCAAGGGTAGAAACATGTCCCTTTTGCCACTTTCAGAGGTGCAGGAGACCTCAGAGCACAGCAAGACCAGAGCCAAGTCTGAGAAGGAGACTCGCCGACAGCTGGAGGTGCGACTGTCAGCCCTGGAGGATGAAGTGTCAGACTTAAAGGCGGAGAAGGAAAATTTGGAGAAGGTAACATTTCCTACCTCCCATATACTGGGCTAGTGATTTCAGGCCATAACAGCAGAGTGGAATGATTAAGGGCTGATTAATGTATAGCCCAGAAGGTGTTGTTGAACTACAATTCCCAGAACCTCCAGCCATCTGTAACTGTGATACTGGCAACAGCCCCTATAGCAGCGAGGCTTCTGGGAAGTCACTTCCAACCCATCCTGCTTTGTGTTGTGGGCAGAGCCTTGCGGAGAGGAAGAGGCGGTCCCAGCAGGAACGGCAGCGGGCGGAGGAGGAACAGGAAGAGCTGCGCAGATCTTTGCAGGAAGAGGTGGAGGAGTTACGGCAAGTCCTGAGGAAGACCAGGGAGCAGGCAGCAGCTGAGCAGGTAGGGGGGGGGGGCCCGTGTCCCTTACTGGGATGGATATAGTCTGAGCCAGGAGTAAGGCTTGTGGCACATACTGTGTAACTCGCTCCCATTCCATCAACCAGGTGTCGTCTCGAAGTCGGAACGGGCAGAGACAGTCAGAGCTTGAGGAGCAGGCAGCCCAGCTCCAGCCTCTCAGGGACCAGGTGAGGCCCCATTTGTATTAATTAGTGTTATATTAATATGAAATCCGTTCCACAGGAAACTATGGCTCATTTGTTTTGGCTTCATATGGAACTGCCCCCCGGGTAATCTCCCCCCAGTACTTACCCAGGTACAGAGCTCTGATTCTCTGTACTTCCTGCTCCTGGGCTGCTCTCTTTCCCATGGTCAGGCAGGAACCCCCCCTGGGTAAGTGAATCCAATCTCCCCCCAGTACTTACCCAGGTACAGAGCTCTGATTCTCTGTACTTCCTGCTCCTGGGCTGCTCTCTTTCCCATGGTCAGACAGGAACCTCCCCCTGGGTAAGTGAATCCAATCTCCCCCCAGTACTTACCCAGAGGTACAGAGCTCTTGATTCTCTGTACTTCCTGCTCCTGGGCTGCTCTCTTCCCCATGGTCAGGCAGGAACCTCCCCTGGGTAAGTGAATCCAATCTCCCCCCCAGTACTTACCCAGGTACAGAGCTCTGATTCTCTGTACTTCCTGCTCCTGGGCTGCTCTCTTTCCATGGTCAGGCAGGAACCTCCCCTGGGTAAGTGAATCCAATCTCCCCCAGTACTTACCCAGGTACAGAGCTCTGATTCTCTGTACTTCCTGCTCCTGGGCTGCTCTCTTTCCCCCATGGTCAGGCAGGAACCTCCCCCTGGGTAAGTGAATCCAATCTCCCCCAGTACTTACCCAGGTACAGAAGCCTGATTCTCTGTACTCCCTGCCCTGGGCTGCCTCTTCCCATGGTCAGGCAGGAACCCCCCTGGGTAGTGAATCCAATCTCCCCCAGTACTTACCCGGTACAGAGCTCTGATCTCTGTACTTCCTGCTCCTGGGCTGCTCTCTTTCCCATGGTCAGACAGGAACCTCCCCTGGGTAAGTGAATCCAATCTCCCCCCAGTACTTACCCAGGTACAGAGCTCTGATTTTCTGTACTTCCCTGCTCCTGGGCTGCTCTCTTTCCCATGGTCAGGCAGGAACCCCCCCCCCTGGGTAAGTGAATCCAATCTCCCCCAGTACTTACCCAGGTACAGAGCTCTGATTCTCTGTACTTCCTGCTCCTGGGCTGCTCTCTTTCCCATGGTCAGACAGGAACCTCCCCTGGGTAAGTGAATCCAATCTCCCCCCAGTACTTACCCAGGTACAGAGCTCAGATTCTCTGTACTTCCTGGGCTGCTCTCTTTCCCATGGCTATGGGCAGGTTTTCTGCCTCCTCGTGCAATATTTGCCCTATTTTGCCCCACATTGTGAGTTGTTCTCCTTTGATCCCCACAGTGTGCCATGCTGGAGAGGCGGATGGCGGCCATGTTGGAAGAGCAAAAGAAATCTAAGGAGAAGGAGAGCTGTTCTGCCCCCGAGCAGGTAAGTTCTATGGGTTCCAATGCACCCTAGATACCCAAACCAACCAATCAGCAGTTGGCACTGTACTGGTTCTGTGTGACCCACTCCTAATCTCTGTGTAATGTGTTTGGGTCAGGCCCTGGCACTGAGACTGAATGAGCAGAAAGTGGCAGAGCTGCAGGAACAAGCTGCCCAGCTTCAGCCCCTGAGGGAGAAGGTAAGTCGGCCATTAGGCCTTCCCCATGATTCCTAGCCGATATCTCCCAGCATGCCCTGTGCAGCCATTCAGCTCTCCCCCTTCCCTGCAGTATGAGCGCCTACGGGGTCAGATGTCCGCCCTGCTGGAAGAACAAACCAAGTGGCAGTCTCAGGAGGCACCGGGCACAGACACCACTGAAGAGGTAAGTTCTACCAGGCGATACAGTGCAGGCACAATCAACATGGCAGCTTCTGCTCTTGTTTATAATATGGAGACTTTCCCACACTCTGTAATCTCGCTCACGTTCCCTATCTGGCCGTCTCGGTCTAGGTGAAGAAGATAATGAACAGGGTGTTCCAGGGCCTGCGGGGGGAGTTCGAGCTGGAGGAGATGTACAGCGGCAGGGAGGTCCTTGGAACCATAATGAGCACCATAAAGGTAAAGGGCATTGTGGGTAAACCTGCCTGTAGTCTGATTTTACCAGGTATTTTAATTGGGTCAGGGGGCCCCTGACTCTCTGTACTTCCTGCTCCTGGGCTGCTCTCTTTCCCATGGTCAGGCAGGAACCTCCCCCTGGGTAAGTGAATCCAATCTCCCCCCAGTACTTACCCAGGTACAGAGCTCTGATTCTCTGTACTTCCTGCTCCTGGGCTGCTCTCTTTCCCATGGTCAGGCAGGAACCTCCCCCTGGGTAAGTGAATCCAATCTCCCCCCAGTACTTACCCAGGTACAGAGCTCTGATTCTCTGTACTTCCTGCTCCTGGGCTGCTCTCTTTCCCATGGTCAGGCAGGAACCCCCCCTTGGTAAGTGAATCCAATCTCCCCCCAGTACTTACCCAGGTACAGAGCTCTGATGCTCTGTACTTCCTGCTCCTGGGCTGCTCTCTTTCCCATGGTCAGGCAGGAACCCCCCCCCCGGGTAAGTGAATCCAATCTCCCCCCAGTACTTACCCAGGTACAGAGCTCTGATTCTGTGTACTTCCTGCTCCTGGGCTGCTCTCTTTCCCATGGTCAGGCAGGAACCCCCCCTGGGTAAGTGAATCCAATCTCCCCCCAGTACTTACCCAGGTACAGAGCTCTGATGCTCTGTACTTCCTGCTCCTGGGCTGCTCTCTTTCCCATGGTCAGGCAGGAACCCCCCCCCCCCCCCGGGTAAGTGAATCCAATCTCCCCCCAGTACTTACCCAGGTACAGAGCTCTGATTGTCTGTACTTCCCTGCTCCTGGGCTGCTCTCTTTCCCATGGTCAGGCAGGAACCCCCCCTGGGTAAGTGAATCCAATCTCCCCCCAGTACTTACCCAGATACAGAGCTCTGATTCTCTGTACTTCCTGCTCCTGGGCTGCTCTCTTTCCCATGGTCAGGCAGGAACCCCCCCTGGGTAAGTGAATCCAATCTCCCCCCAGTACTTACCCAGGTACAGAGCTCTGATTCTCTGTACTTCCTGCTCCTGGGCTGCTCTCTTTCCCATGGTCAGGCAGGAACCCCCCCCCCGGGTAAGTGAATCCAATCTCCCCCCAGTACTTACTCAGGTACAGAGCTCTGATTTGCTGTACTTCTTGCTTTTGGGCTGCTCTCTTTCCCATGGTCAGGCAGGAACCTCCCCCTGGGTAAGTGAATCCAATCTCCCCCCAGTACTTACCCAGATACAGAGCTCTGATTCTCTGTACTTCCTGCTCCTGGGCTGCTTTCTTTCCCATGGTCAGGCAGGAACCCCCCCCCCTGGGTAAGTGAATCCAATCTCCCCCCAGTACTTACCCAGGTACAGAGCTCTGATTCTCTGTACTTCCTGCTCCTGGGCTGCTCTCTTCCCCATGGTCAGACAGGAACCTCCCCCTGGGTAAGTGAATCCAATCTCCCCCCAGTACTTACCCAGGTACAGAGCTCTGATTCTCTGTACTTCCTGCTCCTGGGCTGCTCTCTTTCCCATGGTCAGGCAGGAACCTCCCCCTGGGTAAGTGAATCCAATCTCCCCCCAGTACTTACCCAGGTACAGAGCTCTGATTCTCTGTACTTCCTGCTCCTGGGCTGCTCTCTTCCCCATGGTCAGACAGGAACCTCCCCCTGGGTAAGTGAATCCAATCTCCCCCCAGTACTTACCCAGGTACAGAGCTCTGATTCTCTGTACTTCCTGCTCCTGGGCTGCTCTCTTCCCCATGGTCAGACAGGAACCTCCCCCTGGGTAAGTGAATCCAATCTCCCCCCAGTACTTACCCAGGTACAGAGCTCTGATTCTCTGTACTTCCTGCTCCTGGGCTGCTCTCTTTCCCATGGGCCAGCATCCAAGCTGCCCCCGGTGCTTAGCAATATACAGGCATTTAGTTTGCCCTACTTCCTGTTGCTTGGCAGCTCCCCCTCCCTAATTAACCTGGGGGGTCACAGCCAAGGAAGGGGGGGGTCCCATTGCTATGGGAAGAGAGCAGCCCCGGGGCAGTGGGAAAGGAGGGGGATTAACCCCATAAAAGCCAGAGGTTTCTAGTAAGGGCCCATGACTTGCCACATACAGAGGCATTTACTTTTAGAACATTATCAGGGCAATAGGGCCAGAGGGGTAGTGGGGCAATTGCCATTTCTAATGCCCCCGATCTCTTTGGGTTCATGACCAGGCAACGACTCTGCAGCTTCTGAAGCAGAACCAGCCCGAGGCAGCACCTCAGAGCAGCGGTGAGGAAGAGGAGGAGGAGGATGAAGATGAGGCCCAGGTTGTATCTCCAGCCCCCAGGGCTGCCGTTGTCCCCCCGGACCAAGAAGGAAATTCTGATCCGAAGGAGGATTGGGCCTCTGGGGCAGCCAGTGAGGAAGCTTCAGCTGCACTGGGGGAACATGGGGAGGCAGAGGAGGAGCGGAGTGAAGGCCGGGACTTTACTATAGAGCAAGTGGGGGAGGATGGTTCTGACCCGGTTCAGGTCATACAGGAGAATTTAGAGGAGACCTCAGCCCTGGTACATATGATGTCCAGTGACATGGAGTCCAGCACCGTTACCCCTGCGCCTGGAGCTGGGAAGGAACCGGAGCACTTACGAGGTGAACCCTTGGTTTCTGACCCTGGGGCCACTCCCACTGACCCCGGGGCCACCCCCACTGACCCCGGGGCCACCCCCACTGACCCCGGGGCCACCCCCACTGACCTCGGGGCCACGCCCATTGAGCCCAGGGCCACACCCATTGAGCCCAGGGCCACGCCCATTGAGCCCAGGGCCACGCCCATTGAGCCCAGGGCCACTCCCACAGACCCCAGGGCCACTCCTACAGAGGCTCATCCAGTTGCCCATGACTTACGGAGTCACAGTCGTAGCCCAGTGGCCCCACAGACTCAGGACTCAGAGACACCCAGCTCGGCGGCTGATGGAGGGAACTTAGAAGATGGCAAGTTGGAAGGACCGCCGCCCCTGGGAAGCGACGAGGAAACTGGTAGCCCCGTACCACCTCCACTAGCCCAAAGACCCAGTGCAAAGCCAGACAGAGCCCAGACACAGATGGAAAGGCCATTGGCTGAGCCAAAGCAAAAGCAGAAAATGAATATTGGGTAAGTACAAACGGTTTCTGTTTGTGGGGCTTTGTAGTCCAACACAATCATTCTACCCTTATTGCCCCCCCTACAGGCTGGAAGAGTCTGACGATGAAGACTTGTTTAAAACTCCCCCCATCAAACCTCAGGGGTCAAAACCGGAAGAGGAAGAAGAGGAGGAGGAAGTGGTAAATGTTTTATTCCCCCCCAGGCTGTAAATATAGTACTTACACAGTTATCTGCTCCTGGGCTGCTCTCTTTCCCATGGTACCTCCCCCTGGGTAAGTGAATCAGAGCTCTGTACCTGGGTAAGTACTGGGGGGAGATTGGATTCACTTACCCAGGGGGGGGGGTTCCTGCCTGACCATGGGAAAGAGAGCAGCCCAGGAGCAGGAAGTACAGAGAATCAGAGCTCTGTACCTGGGTAAGTACTGGGGGGAGATTGGATTCACTTACCCGGGGGGGGGGTTCCTGCCTGACCATGGGAAAGAGAGCAGCCCAGGAGCAGGAAGTACAGAGAATCACAGCTCTGTACCTGGGTAAGTACTGGGGGGAGATTGGATTCACTTACCCAGGGGGAGGTTCCTGTCTGACCATGGGAAAGAGAGCAGCCCAGGAGCAGGAAGTACAGAGAATCAGAGCTCTGTACCTGGGTAAGTACTGGGGGGAGATTGGATTCACTTACCCAGGGGGGGTTCCTGCCTGACCATGGGAAAGAGAGCAGCCCAGGAGCAGGAAGTACAGAGAATCAGAGCTCTGTACCTGGGTATGTACTGGGGGGAGATTGGATTCACTTACCCAGGGGGAGGTTCCTGCCTGACCATGGGAAAGAGAGCAGCCCAGGAGCAGGAAGTACAGAGAATCAGAGCTCTGTACCTGGGTAAGTACTGGGGGGAGATTGGATTCACTTACCCAGGGGGAGGTTCCTGCCTGACCATGGGAAAGAGAGCAGCCCAGGAGCAGGAAGTACAGAGAATCAGAGCTCTGTACCTGGGTAAGTACTGGGGGGAGATTGGATTCACTCACCCAGGGGAAGGTTCCTGCCTGACCATGGGAAAGAGAGCAGCCCAGGAGCAGGAAGTACAGAGAATCAGAGCTCTGTACCTGGGTAAGTACTGGGGGGAGATTGGATTCACTTACCCCAGGGGGGGGTTCCTGCCTGACCATGGGAAAGAGAGCAGCCCAGGAGCAGGAAGTACAGAGAATCAGAGCTCTGTACCTGGGTAAGTACTGGGGGGAGATTGGATTCACTTACCCAGGGGGAGGTTCCTGCCTGACCATGGGAAAGAGAGCAGCCCAGGAGCAGGAAGTACAGAGAATCAGAGCTCTGTACCTGGGTATGTACTGGGGGGAGATTGGATTCACTTACCCAGGGGGAGGTTCCTGCCTGACCATGGGAAAGAGAGCAGCCCAGGAGCAGGAAGTACAGAGAATCAGAGCTCTGTACCTGGGTAAGTACTGGGGGGAGATTGGATTCACTTACCCAGGGGGGGGTTCCTGCCTGACCATGGGAAAGAGAGCAGCCCAGGAGCAGGAAGTACAGAGAATCAGAGCTCTGTACCTGGGTAAGTACTGGGGGGAGATTGGATTCACTTACCCAGGGTGGGGTTCCTGCCTGACCATGGGAAAGAGAGCAGCCCAGGAGCAGGAAGTACAGAGAATCAGAGCTCTGTACCTGGGTATGTACTGGGGGGAGATTGGATTCACTTACCCAGGGGGAGGTTCCTGCCTGACCATGGGAAAGAGAGCAGCCCAGGAGCAGGAAGTACAGAGAATCAGAGCTCTGTACCTGGGTAAGTACTGGGGGGAGATTGGATTCACTTACCCAGGGGGAGGTTCCTGCCTGACCATGGGAAAGAGAGCAGCCCAGGAGCAGGAAGTACAGAGAATCAGAGCTCTGTACCTGGGTAAGTACTGGGGGGAGATTGGATTCACTTACCCAGGGGGAGGTTCCTGCCTGACCATGGGAAAGAGAGCAGCCCAGGAGCAGGAAGTACAGAGAATCAGAGCTCTGTACCTGGGTAAGTACTGGGGGGAGATTGGATTCACTTACCCAGGGGGAGGTTCCTGTCTGTACTTCCTGCTCCTGGGCTGCTCTCTTTCCCATGGTCAGAGTACAGCTCTGTGTGTGGCCTATAGAACCGGGGGCAGATTGGATATTAATACCCAAGGGATTATACCCTGGTTTGATATCTAATTAACATTTCATCTCCCCTCCCCTTTCTTGTTTGTGTATTTAGAGTATGAAAGGGTGCCCACCCCCAGCACCATTGTTCGGTGATGATGAAGAAGATGACGATGACCTTGACTGGTTGGGATGAAGGCCTGAACCCTATCTGCCACTGAGCCTTTATCCCCAGGTGGTGTATCTGTAGCTGTGAGAGCTCCGCCTCGGTGTAACAACATGGCTGCCTGGGCTGGGGGTCTCCGAGCAGCTTCTTGCCCTTCTGGCAGTGACCCGGGCTCCTGTGTATGGAACCTGCCCCCCCCCCAGGGTGCAGGAATACAAAGCCTTATACTGAGCGCCCCCTGCAGGATCGGACACATCCCCGCAGTGTTAAATTCAGCGTTTCTGCACTTAACCAGAATATTGGTTCCCTACTAATGGTTTCCTACCTACCTACCTACCTACTGACCTACCTACCTACCTACCTACCTACCTACCTAGTAAGTGTAAAAGGCTCGGCGCTGGGAAGGAACAATATCCACACACCGTGTCCTTAATAAACACATTTTCTCTCTTTTTTTATGTGAAATATGGTTTTCTCTTATTATTGGCCTCTTAAAGGGATGTGTTTGCTTTATGTAACCCATAGCAACGGAGTATGTTTTTTATACATTTTATTTTACAACCACCGCTGTTCATAGACCCTGTCTCTCCCTTAGCTCCAGGGGCCAGCATCTGGGTCGGTACTAATGGGCCAATGACAGACTCACAAACCCTCCCCCTGTAAGCAGTCAATAGTATTGTAGTCCCACCCACTGCTTCAGTCACAGCCCCTCCCCCTGTAAACTGGGGCTGTTGGTTTGATATTTCTAGGTAGGTTCCAGTGCTTCCCTGTAGGTGGGGAATTAGGAGGACACCCAACCCCATGACTCCCATGCTCTAGCCACAACTACAACTCCCAGCATCCATAGTCACGGGAGGATACCCAGCATAGTTAGGCAAGAACCTGAGGGACCGGCGTCTAAACCAGCGAGAAAAAGCGAGAAGGACAAACTTGGGCAGAGGATGGCAGAGTGGTTTATATGCAGGTTACAGGTGAGGCCAAGGGGGGCTACAGGTGAGGCTTAAGTTACAGGTGAGGCCATGGGGGGCTACAGGTGAGGCCAAGGGGGGCTACAGGTGAGGCTTAAGTTACAGGTGAGGCCAAGGGGGGCTACAGTTGAGGCTTAGGCTACAGGTGAGGCCAAGGGGGGCTACAGGTGAGGCTTAAGTTACAGGTGAGGCCAAGGGGGGCTACAGTTGAGGCTTAGGCTACAGGTGAGGCCAAGGGGGGCTACAGGTGAGGCTTAAGTTACAGGTGAGGCCAAGGGGGGCTACAGTTGAGGCTTAGGCTACAGGTGAGGCCAAGGGGGGCTACAGTTGAGGCTTAGGCTACAGGTGAGGCCAAGGGGGGCTACAGTTGAGGCTTAGGCTACAGGTGAGGCCAAGGGGGGGCTACAGTTGAGGCTTAGGCTACAGGTGAGGCCAAGGGGGGCTACAGTTGAGGCTACAGGTGAGGCCAAGGGGGCTTAGGTTACAGGTGAGGCCAAGGGGGCTACAGGTGAGGCCAAGGGGGCTACAGGTGAGGCCAAGGGGGCTACAGGTGAGGCCAAGGGGGCTACAGGTGAGGCCAAGGGGGCTAAAGGTGAGACATAGTTTACAGGTGAGACCAAGGGGGTTACAGGTGAGACTTAGGTTACAGGTGAGGCCAATGGGGCTACTGGTGAGACCAAGGGGGCTACAGGTGAGGCTTAGGTTATAAGTGAGGCCAATGGGGCTACAGGTGAGGCCAATGGGGCTACAGGTGAGGCCAATGGGGCTACAGGTGAGGCTTAGGTTATAAGTGAGGCCAATGGGGCTACAGGTGAGGCTTAGGTTATAAGTGAGGCCAATGGGGCTACAGGTGAGGCTTAGGTTATAAGTGAGGCCAATGGGGCTACAGGTGAGGCTTAGGTTATAAGTGAGGCCAATGGGGCTACAGGTGAGGCTTAGGTTATAAGTGAGGCCAATGGGGCTACAGGTGAGGCTTAGGTTATAAGTGAGGCCAATGGGGCTACAGGTGAAAGTCTGAGGCAACGTCTCTGTTCAGGACATAGCTGTTCATACATTGGATCTCCTCGCCCCCTCAGCCTACAGATACTCTCCCCTGAGTCCAGACTCTGAGTGTCACTCACTTGAAGAAGATGAGGATGAAGAAGACGCAGGCGATGGAGACAATGAGCCCAAAGGCGAAGCAGATCCTCAGGCAGTCGGTGGAGATGGAAGAAGGAGTAGGGGAAGGGTGGGCTTCCGACAGGGCAACCCGACGGGTGATGCCCAACAGGTAGGTACTGCGAATCTCCTGCATGTAGCTCCCGCCCCACAGCTGCCCCGGCTCGGGGGGCACCGACTCACTGACTGTGAAGATGGCGGAAAGGGGCAAGTGCAGGTCGTGGTTGGACGGAGAAGGAGAAGACCTTCCGCTGTTGCTCTCTGATGCCTCGGAGCCGTTGGTACACACGGAGGCCCGGCGCAGCGTCTCCTCGTCCGTTCTCAAGGCTTGGATGCCGCTCTCGGGCACCGGCGTGGCAGAGCGGCAGTAGGGGCACACCACGAAGCTCAGCAGCCGGCCCTTGCACACCAACCGCCTCAGGCAGTGCAAGCACAGCGAGTGGCCGCACAACAACGTCTTGGGCGCCCGCGATCTCGACGTGGCCTTGTAGGCCTCATAGCAGATCCGGCACTCGCACGGGGGCTCCTGGGTCTGGCCTTCTACATCTACCACCTCCATTTCCGCCGGCGGGGGGGGGGCAGAAACGTGATTCTGATATTGGGGGGGCTACTGACTGTCGGGGTGCAGATGCTTTAGAGATTCGTAGGGATCAAAACGCATTCCACGTGGGTCAAAAACGCGTCGGAGAGGAACCAGGTAGTTCCATCAAGGCCCCTCAATCCCACCCTGCCCTGGGGCGTAAGGAGGCTTTTTCTCTCGATTCTCCTGCTGAAATGCCCCCTCCAAAAACATCAGCGCCGCCCCCACGATCCGGTTCAACTCAAGCCGGGTTTAGTAAATCTCTCCAAGGGATGGAAACTTCTTATCCGAAAAACGATATCGGATTTGAGCAGGAAGCGTTTCCCCACCAAGCCCGTCACACCCGGAGTTCTTGGCATGCCTTGTTTTTGGGAAAAAAGCGGTAAAATTTAGCAGCGGCCCCCTTTCCAAAAACAAAATCGTAGAAAGTTGTAATATGGGGGTTGAAAACCCTCCCTCCTTATTGGAAACAGCCTGGGGGTGCCACTCGCACAAGCTCCCGTAGGACTGGGCCGCCCCTGTGTGCGGAATGAAGTCCAGTTGTGCACTGATCCGGCTTTTGTAGGGTGGGTCGGGGGATCTCACAGCGGGGCGGGGGGGCAGTTATTTATCACTAATTAACACCGAGTGCTTGGAAGTGAGGGTATTGGGCGCAGCTATGCAGTAAGTAGGGGCCTCACAGGGTAATGAACTTTGCCCACAAGCCAAAACCTCCCCCTATATCACATGGTTTAACCCAAGCCAGGGGCTACCAGCTGGCGCCATCACTTGCCCAGTCTGCTGTGGTGCCCGGTGTATCAGGGTGTTTGTATGGGGTTATTTAACTCCTCGGTGCCCAGCTCTTTGGGAAATTCTCAAGTTCACGGAAGTTGGCCTGATGTATCTGGGTGCCCGTAAGGGCCGGTCTGATGTATCTGGGTGCCCGTAGGGGCCGGCCTGATGTATCTGGGTGCCCGTAGGGGCCGGCCTGATGTATCTGGGTGCCCGTAGGGGCCGGCCTGATGTATCTGGGTGCCCCTAGGGGCCGGCCTGATGTATCTGGGTGCCCCTAGGGGCCAGTCTGTTGTATCTTGGCACCGGTCTGTTGTATCTTGGTGCCCATAGGCACCGGCCTGATGTATCTGGGTGCTGGTAGGGGCTGGTCTGATATATCTGGGTGCCCGTAGGGGCCGGCCTGATGTATCTGGGTGCCCGTAGGGGCTGGCCTGATGTATCTGGGTGCCCCTAGGGGCCGGCCTGATGTATCTGGGTGCCCCTAGGGGCCGGCCTGATGTATCTGGGTGCCCCTAGGGGCCGGCCTGATGTATCTGGGTGCCCCTAGGGGCCAGTCTGTTGTATCTTGGTGCCCATAGGCACCGGCCTGATGTATCTGGGTGCTGGTAGGGGCTGGTCTGATATATCTGGGTGCCCGTAGGCACCGGTCTGTTGTATCTTGGTGCCCGTAGGGGCCGGCCTGATGTATCTGGGTGCCCGTAGGCACCGGTCTGATGTATCTGGGTGCCCGTAGGCACCGGTCTGATGTATCTGGGTGCTGGTAGGGGCCGGTCTGATGTATCTGGGTGCCGGTAGGCGCCGGTCTGATGTATCTGAGTGGCCGTAGGCGCCGGTCTGATGTATCTGGGTGCCCGTAGGGGCCGGCCTGATGTATCTGGGTGCCCGTAGGCACCGGTCTGATGTATCTGGGTGCCCGTAGGCACCGGTCTGATGTATCTGGGTGCTGGTAGGGGCCGGTCTGATGTATCTGGGTGCCCGTAGGCACCGGTCTGATGTATCTGGGTGCTGGTAGGCGCCAGTCTGATGTATCTGGGTGCCCGTAGGCGCCGGCCTGATGTATCTGGGTACTGGGAATGTTCGGGCCTGTATGTGCCCACAGGAGTTGGTCTGTGTAGATTCAGACAAGACTGTACCAGATAAATCAGTTCCGGCCAGTAGGTGGCGCTGTGCCTTTGGGCAGTGTCAGTGCATTAAAAACTCCTATACCGTTGCCATTTGTAGACGAATTGGGGGGGAGAGGTCCGGACTCTGTCCTGTTGGGCGGGGCTATCCGCCTGCTGATCCAATGAATAAAGATCACTGGGGCAGGGGGTGCAGCTCACTTGTGCCCATTATTCCTAGTTAATCACTGATTTGCTGTGAGAGGTGGAGAGGGGCTGTTCCCCCACCCCCTGTTTGTATATACAGTTAACCCTATCCCGCCCTGAGAGTCTGATTCGTTATCCCTACAATATATAGAGGGCGGGGCTTTCTCTGCAATTCAATGTGTTTGGGCTGCTATAAAAGGGTCAGTGCATTTAGTTCTCATTATGTTCAATGGAGCAAGTCACACACAGACAGACGTATTCAGTAATATTAAGTTGCTTCCAATCTCCTGGGTGTGATATAAACCTAGGAAGGTACCCTATGCAACGGAGACGTGCAGTTGAACTACAAAGGATGCTGGGAATTGTAGTCCATCACTAACTATAAACTCAGATACGCCATTCTAAATGCCCCTCCTAACCAGCAAATGAATGATAGACCGCCCCACCCCCCCCCCCGAGGGCAGATTTCTGACCACCCAATTTAAGAAACACTATGAAACCCCCCCAAAAAAACTTAAGTTGCCCTTTAAACAGAATAAAGAAAAAAAAGCACAGTTTTATTTTTTAATATGAAGAGAATTTAATGGCGCGTGTTGCCTTTGCGGTCGCCACACAGACAAGTGCTTGACGCATGAGATGACGGGGAAGATGGCGGACAGGGCTAAGGCCTCGGTCACAAGTGCAAATTGCTCGGGGGGGGGGGGTAGTTTTTTTGCGGAATATTCTCAGAATAGAATCACACTCACACAGCACAAGTATATAGAGGGATATACGGGTTATTGCGCAGTTCTACACACTCCGCGCAACGGCTCCAGTTCATTTCTGGGCGGCGCCCGTCCTCGTGTTTAAAGGGCAAGTAACCGCGGCAAATGTAAAACGTATAAACCGTTATATTCACAATGTGTAACAATAGTGGCTGATCTACTGTGTTATAGAATGGCCTATTCCTAGCAACATTTCCATTGGTCTTCATTATTTATTTGTTAATAGTTTTTTTTAATTATTTGCAGCTTTCAAATGGGGGTCACTGACCCCGGCAGCCAAACCCTATTGCTCTGTGAGGCTCCAGTTTTATTGTTATTGTTACTTTTTATTCCTTATATTTCTATTCAGCTCCTCCCCTATTCCTATTCCAGTCTCATTCAAACTGTAGCCTGGTTGCTAAGGTAATTTGAGCCCTAGCAACAGGATAACTGACCCCGGCAGCCAAACCCTATTGCTCTGTGAGGCTCCAGTTTTATTGTTATTGTTACTTTTTATTCCTTATATTTCTATTCAGCTCCTCCCCTATTCCTATTCCAGTCTCATTCAAACTGTAGCCTGGTTGCTAAGGTAATTTGAGCCCTAGCAACAGGATAACTGACCCCGGCAGCCAAAACCCTATTGCTCTGTGAGGCTCCAGTTTTATTGTTATTGTTACTTTTTATTCCTTATCTTTCTATTCAGCCCCTCCCCTATTCCTATTCCAGTCTCATTCAAACCGCAGCCTGGTTGCTAAGGTAATTTGAGCCCTAGCAACAGGATAACTGACCCCGGCAGCCAAACCCTATTGCTCTGTGAGGCTCCAGTTTTATTGTTATTGTTACTTTTTATTCCTTATCTTTCTATTCAGCCCCTCCCCTATTCCTATTCCAGTCTCATTCAAACCGCAGCCTGGTTGCTAAGGTAATTTGAGCCTTAGCAACAGGATAACTGACCCCGGCAGCCAAAACCTATTGCTCTGTGAGGCTCCAGTTTTATTGTTACTTTTTATTTCTTATCTTTCTATTCAGCCCCTCCCCTATTCCTATATGTCTTTCGTTCAAACCACACCCTGGTTGCTAGGGTAATTTGAACCCTAGCAACCAGATACCTTATCTTATACCTATCTTATTCTACATCTATCCAGCTTACAAATGGGGGTCACTGACCCCGGCAGCAACTATTGCTCTGTGAGCTTCCAATTTTAATAATAGGATTACTTTTTATTTCTTATCTTTCTATCGAGACCCCCTCCTGTTCATATTCCAGTCTCTCATTTAAAAACGCTGCCTGGTTGCTAAGGTAAACAAGACCCTAGCAACAGGATAACTTGAGATTCCAAAGCAGAGAGCTGTTGAACAATAACTAAAAAAAAACTCAGATAATAAAAAAATGAAGACCAATTGCAAGTTTTTTTAGGAATACCATTTTCTTCTTCATACTAACGAGTTAATGTAAAGGTAACCAACCCCTTTCCTGTATTTCCTGGTGCTTCCTTTCCTGCCCCAGTCGCTACCTCACTGTATCTAGATAAATGCCACGCAGGGGCCCGGGTAGCCCAGGGGGCCACTGGTCACATAGTGAAAGGGACAAAGTCTGATGAACAACATGGAGATCTATAGAAAACACAAGGAAATTATAAAAATTGTACAAAAAAAATACCCAGCGAGCAGCAGAACCAACTCTCCGTTAATGTCCTGTTAACGAGGTTTCGGACCTGATACCAGAACCGCAATAAATAAATAGTGATCGCTGCCCAAAGGCCGGACAGGTCGGAACCCACACAGGGCTGAAGAGGGAAATGTTGGGTGATACTCGCTACAGCTATACAATGCAGCGGTGATACTCACAAGGAATATATATTGCAGCATATTCACATTGCCAGGTAGCACAGACATGCTTCAAGCAGCAAAGGTTGGGGGGGTTGGGTCATGTGATCACAGGCAGCCCCCCCCACGTAGTAAATCAGAAGCTTCCATGTTGATCCTTCATGTGATCCGGGGGGGCTGCGACGTGCGCCTAGGGGCTCTGGTAGATGCGTATGCGCTGCCCGATGTCTCTGCGGCACAGGGGGCAGGTACGGAGGGCATCTCCGCAGTTGGTGCAGCAACACACGTGCCCGCAGGGGAGGAAGATGACGTGGGCCTGTCAGACCGAAGGAACTTTTAGTACATGGTATAAACCAACATGGCAGCATTGGTTTCTAGGAAGGGGGGCGGTAGCAACCAGGCCTGGTTTTAATACAATAAACAAAGATGGAGGCTGCCCACAAAAAAAATTCCCAGCATTCTGTGCTTCAGGACTTACCTCCTGCTCCATGCACACAACGCACTCCGAGTTCCTATTGGCCACTTCAGTATCTGGGGCTGAAGGCTCCATTGGGCTAGGAAGGGCACAAGGCTCCTCTTCAGGCACAAGTTTCTCTAAGGCTTTGGGTTGATCTGAAACGAAGGGTTAATGATGCTGTTAGTGCTGATCATCTGCGGAGAGTAAAGGCGGCCTTACACGGGCAGATTTTAGCTCCTTCACACCGATTTGACTGTTTATCTACCCGGTAGATAATTGGCCAGATCTTGATTGGACAGGTAAGATATTTAGGTGGGCATATCGGGAGAAGATCCGCTTGTTTGGTGACTTCGCTAAATCTTACTGTGCGTGGCCATCTTGAAGGGGTTGTTCACATTTGAGCTAAGTATGATGTAGAGAGTAATATTCTGGGACATTTTGCAATTGGTCTTCATTTTTTTATTATTTGTAGTTGTTTAATGACTTCAATTTTTGTTTACCAGCTCTCCAGTTGGGAGTTTTAGTGGCTGTCTGGTTGCTAGGGTCCCAATTAACTTAGTAACCAGGGAGTGGTTTGGATGAGAGGTGGGTATATGAATAGGGGAGGGGCTGAATAGAAAGATAAGGAATAAAAAGTAACAATAACAATAAAACTGGAGCCTCACAGAGCAATAGGTTTTGGTTGATAGGGTAAGTTATCCTGTTGCTAGGGCTCAAACTACCTTAGTAACCAGGGAGAGGTTTGATTGAGAGACTGGTATATGAATAGGGGAGGGGCTGAATAGAAAGATAAGGAATAAAAAGTAACAATAAAACTGGAGCCTCACAGAGCAATAGGGTTTGGCTGCCGGGGTCAGTTATCCTGTTGCTAGGGCTCCTATTACCTTAGGAACCAGGGAGCAGTTTGACCCAGACACTGTAATATGAATAGGGGAGGGGCTGCATAGAAAGATAAGGAATAAAAAGTAACAATAACAATAAAACTGGAGCCTCACAGAGCAATAGGGTTTGGCTGCCGGGGTCAGTTATCCTGTTGCTAGGGCTCAAATTACCTTAGCAACCAGGGAGTGGTTTGATTGAGAGACTGATATATGAATAGGGGAGGGGCTGAATAGAAAGATAAGGAATAAAAAGTAACAATAAAACTGGAGCCTCACAGAGCAATAGGGTTTGGCTGCCGGGGTCAGTTATCCTGTTGCTAGGGCTCAAATTACCTTAGCAACCAGGGAGTGGTTTGAATGAGAGGCTGGTATATGAATAGGGGAGGGGCTGAATAGAAAGATAAGGAATAAAAAGTAACAATAACAATAAAACTGGAGCCTCACAGAGCAATAGGGTTTGGCTGCCGGGGTCAGTGACCCCCATTTGAAAGCTGCAAAGACGTAGGCAAATGATTCAATAACTACAAATAATGAAGACCAATTGAAAGGTTGCTTGGAATTAGCCATTCTATAATGGGCCTCCATGCTCAGGACATTACCTGATCGCGTGCGTACGATTTCCCTCGCTCGCTCGATGATGGCGTGCTGTAAGCCCACTTCTTCTACTCCGATCTAAGGGACAGCGGAATAAACATAAGCTGGAAACCAGGCCCAGATGGTACCAGACCCAGGCTGGGAGGCCAGACTATAGGGAGGTTCCCCCGCCATTACCTTTTTAAGATCCGCGGGGCTCATTTTCTCCAACATCTCCAGGCAGAAGCGATGGTGTGCGAATATGGGAAGGTATTTCTCAGCAGAAAGGGCTTTAAGGAGATCGACCAGCTCCTGTTCTAGCCCCTCCTCCTATGGGAAGGAAATAGGGGATATCATCACACCCAAGATACAGCTGTTGCCATACTGATTATATATAATATACAGGTATGGGAGCTGTTATCCAGAATGCTTGAAGATATTTTACAGATAAGGGATCTTTCCACAATTTGGATCTCCATACCTTAAGTCTACTTATAAATTATCCTTATAAATGGTGCGTAGGGATGTCATTTCTGTCACATGACTTACTAAAACTTGTATATTATATAGTGAATAAAGTACCCCCCCAGTGTAAAATATAGGGATATTATAAGTCCATATACAATATATACATATATAAGTCCATGACCATATAAAGGTCATGGAACCTCTCAGTGACTTATAATATCCTTATATTTTACAATATGGGGGGACTTAATTCACTATATAATATACAAGTTTTAGTAAGTCCCCCCATATTGTAAAATATAAGGATATTATAAGTCACTGAGAGGTTCCATGACCTTTATATGGTCATGGAACTCCTCAGTGACTTATAATATCCCTATATTTTACACTGGGGGGGTACTTTATTCACTATATAATATACAAGTTTTAGTAAGTCATGTGACAGAAATGACATCCCTACGCACCATTTATAAGGATAATTTATAAGTAGACTTAAGGTATGGAGATCCAAATTGTGGAAAGATCCCCCAGAATGCTTGGGGATATTTTCCATATAAGGGATCTTTCCACAATTTGGATCTCCATACCTTAAGTCTACTTATAAATCATCCTTATAAATGGTGCGTAGTGATGTCATCAGTTATAATCGAAGCTTAGTGATGTCATTTCTGTCACATGACTCACTAAAACTTGTATATTATATAGTGAATTAAGCAGGGTCAGACTGGGTGGTGCACCGGGGCCCCGGCCGCGCACCCCTAACCCCCCCCCCCCCACCGGACGTCCTCCCTTGAATGCGCGTTTGTGAACGCATCAGGGGAGGACATCGGCGGCAAGGGAAGTGCCAACAGGGTTGGGTCTGGGCCGCTGAGGCCCACCGGGTATTTTCCCGGTATCCTGGCAACCCAGTCCGACCCTGGAATTAAGTCCCCCCCCATATAGGGATATTAGAAGTCACCTTGGAGTTCCACTCCTCTGTAACTTATAATATCCTTATATTTTACAAAAGGGGGTACTATATTCACTATATAATGGAGTCTATGGGAGATGGACTTCCCATAATACTTTCTGGGTTTCCTGATAATGGATCCCATACCTGTATTCAAACATATAAGAGGGCTGCCATATTGATTCCCTTCGACAACACTCACCTGCAGCCTGAGCGACAGAGGCTTCTGGTTCAGTAGGCGCTGGTACTGTATCAGCCAATAGTTCTCCTGCTTGGCTTCACTCTTGGAATCCATCTCCAGCTACAGAGAATAAGAGAGGAGCCCATTAACATGAAAGAGGGGGCAACTGGGAAATAAGGGTGGGTTTGAGTTAACCGTTAGTATGATGTAGAGAGTGCTATTCTGAGACAGTTTGCAATTGGTCTTTATTTATTATTATTCATGGTTTTGTAATGATTTAACTTTTTGTTCAGCAGCTCGGTTTGGAACGTCAGGGGTTATCTGGTTGCTAGGGTCCAAATGACCTTAGCGAGCAGGCACTGGTTTGAATGAGAGACTGATATATATATATATGAAATACATATGGAATAGAAAACAATGATGGGATTAACTTCCCCTTGAAAGTGGGTGAAATAGAAAACAATGATGGGATTAATTTCCCCTTGAAAGTGGGTGAAATAGAAACAATGATGGGATTAACTTCCCCTTGAAAGTGTGTGAAATAGAAAACAATGATGGGATTAACTTCCCCTTGAAAGTGGGTGAAATAGAAAACAATGATGGGATTAACTTCCCCTTGAAAGTGTGTGAAATAGAAAACAATGATGGGATTAACTTCCCCTTGAAAGTGGGTGAAATAGAAACAATGATGGGATTAACTTCCCCTTGAAAGTGTGTGAAATAGAAAACAATGATGGGATTAACTTCCCCTTGAAAGTGGGTGAAATAGAAAACAATGATGGGATTAACTTCCCCTTGAAAGTGTGTGAAATAGAAAACAATGATGGGATTAACTTCCCCTTGAAAGTGGGTGAAATAGAAACAATGATGGGATTAACTTCCCCTTGAAAGTGGGTGAAATAGAAAACAATGATGGGATTAACTTCCCCTTGAAAGTGTGTGAAATAGAAAACAATGATGGGATTCACTTCCCCTTGAAAGTGGGTGAAATAGAAACAATGATGGGATTAACTTCCCCTTGAAAGTGGGTGAAATAGAAAACAATGATGGGATTAACTTCCCCTTGAAAGTGTGTGAAATAGAAAACAATGATGGGATTAACTTCCCCTTGAAAGTGTGTGAAATAGAAAACAACGATGGGATTAACTTCCCCTTGAAAGTGTGTGAAATAGAAACAATGATGGGATTCACTTCCCCTTGAAAGTGGGTGAAATAGAAACAATGATGGGATTAACTTCCCCTTGAAAGTGTGTGAAATAGAAAACAATGATGGGATTAACTTCCCTTGAAAAGTGGGTGAAATAGAAACAATGATGGGATTCACTTCCCCTTGAAACTGGGTGAAATCGAAAACAATGATGGGATTAACTTCCCCTTGAAAGTGTGTGAAATAGAAAACAATGATGGGATTAACTTCCCCTTGAAAGTGGGTGAAATAGAAACAATGATGGGATTCACTTCCCCTTGAAACTGGGTGAAATAGAAAACAATGATGGGATTAACTTCCCCTTGAAAGTGGGTGAAATAGAAAACAATGAGGGGATTAACTTCCCCTTGAAAGTGGGTGAAATAGAAAACAATGATGGGATTAACTTCCCCTTGAAAGTGTGTGAAATAGAAAACAATGATGGGATTAACTTCCCCTTGAAAGTGGGTGAAATAGAAACAATGATGGGATTCACTTCCCCTTGAAACTGGGTGAAATAGAAAACAATGATGGGATTAACTTCCCCTTGAAAGTGGGTGAAATAGAAAACAATGAGGGGATTAACTTCCCCTTGAAAGTGGGTGAAATAGAAAACAATGATGGGATTAACTTCCCCTTGAAAGTGTGTGAAATAGAAAACAATGAGGGGATTAACTTCTCCTTAAAAGTGTGTTAAGGAGAAAGTTAATCCCATCATTGTTTTCTATTTCACACACTTTCAAGGGGAAGTTAAACCTTAGCAAATAGGCCCCGCAGGCTGGAGGGCTGCCACTCACCAGCACTGCCAGTAGCTCCTCCTCTCGCTGCTTCTTGTCTTTCAGAAGTTGCTGCAGCATGTCGGTGAGGGCTCGTCTCTGCTCGGCGATCACCTCCTGAGTCCGAACAGACAGACAGTCAGATTCTACAGAACATCACGTGGGGACCCCCCCCCCACCCCGAGATTTAGTGGCCTTGCCGGAAGCCGACCATTCAGCCTCAGCAGACTAAACAAGGGATTGGTAACTGAAACAACTCCCAGCATCGCTGATACAGTAAAAGTGTGTTGGGAGTTGTCATTGGACAACAGCTTGGGCAGCGGCAGATTATAGATCCCAGCAACAGAAATTGTGATTGGAAAGCATGGAGATGAACTGGTCGGAGGATCTGGGTGCAGTTCCTACAGGTGAATCAACAAAAATATGGAAAAAAATGGCAGCATGGCAGCCCCTGCCTTTCTATATCATTAAACGCCAACTGCGGGTTAGTTCCCCTTTATTCAATGCCTACTGTTCTACAGACAGGATCCAGTCTGGGCCATAAAAGTGATACGAGACACACAGAACGGAGAGACAACGCACGAGAAATACAAATTACTGTCAGATTTTCAGCATTTTCTTCCCCTAAAATAGTACAGGTATGGGACCGGTTATCCAGAATGCTCAGAACCTGGGGTTTTACGGCTAGGGGGTCTTTCCGTAATTTGGATCTCCTACATTAAAAAAAATTATTTAAACAGTAATTAGAATTGTTCTGCCCCAATAAGGGGTAATTATATCTGTTGGGATCAAGTACAGGTACTGTTTTATTATTACAGAGAAAAGGGAATCATTTAACCATGAAATAAACCCAATAGGGCTGTTCTGCCCCCAATAAGGGGTAATTATATCTTAGTTGGGATCAAGTACAGGTACTGTTTTATTATTACAGAGAAAAGGGAATCATTTAACCATGAAATAAACCCAATAGGGCTGTTCTGCCCCAATAAGGGGTAATTATATCTTAGTTGGGATCAAGTACAGGTACTGTTTTATTATTACAGAGAAAAGGGAATCATTTAACCATGAAATAAACCCAATAGGGCTGTTCTGCCCCCAATAAGGGGTAATTATATCTTAGTTGGGATCAAGTACAGGTACTGTTTTATTATTACAGAGAAAAGGGAATCATTTAACCATGAAATAAACCCAATAGGGCTGTTCTGCCCCAATAAGGGGTAATTATATCTTAGTTGGGATCAAGTACAGGTACTGTTTTATTATTACAGAGAAAGGGAATCATTTAACCATGAAATAAACCCAATAGGACTGTTCTGCCCCAATAAGGGGTAATTATATCTTAGTTGGGATCAAGTACAGGTACTGTTTTATTATTACAGAGAAAGGGAATCATTTAACCATGAAATAAACCCAATAGGGCTGTTCTGCCCCAATAAGGGGTAATTATATCTTAGTTGGGATCAAGTACAGGTACTGTTTTATTATTACAGAGAAAAGGGAATCATTTAACCATTAAATAAACCCAATAGGGCTGTTCTGCCCCAATAAGGGGTAATTATATCTTAGTTGGGATCAAGTACAGGTACTGTTTTATTATTACAGAGAAAAGGGAATCATTTAACCATTAAATAAACCCAATAGGGCTGTTCTGCCCCAATAAGGGGTAATTATATCTTAGTTGGGATCAAGTACAGGTACTGTTTTATTATTACAGAGAAAAGGGAATCATTTAACCATTAAATAAACCCAATATGGCTGTTCTGCCCCAATAAGGGGTAATTATATCTTAGTTGGGATCAAGTACAGGTACTGTTTTATTATTACAGAGAAAAGGGAATCATTTAACCATTAAATAAACCCAATATGGCTGTTCTGCCCCAATAAGGGGTAATTATATCTTAGTTGGGATCAAGTACAGGTACTGTTTTATTATTACGGAGAAAAAGGAAACCATTTTTAAAAATGTGAATTATTTGATTAAAATGGAGTCCGTGGGAGATGGCCTTTCTGTAATTTGGAACTTTCTGGATAATGGGTTTCTTACATAATATTACATGCTAGTTCCTGTCATAAGTTAACCGTTGAGTGGAGAGAATGCCGACAGAAGGGCACTATGGGTGCCAGAGGGACAGCAGCTGTACATAATGGCTGTGTATGGGAGGCTCAGCAGTGTCTGTCAGAGTGATCAGCTGACTCCCTGACTAGGAAAGTTCCCGCCAACTTTGTGATTGGTCAGTGGTCACCGGGCAGACTAGGGGAAGATTTCAGCAGCTGGGTGACAATGGATATTTATTGGCTGGAACACATCAGGTGACCTAACAAGTTAGGTCTCAATGGAATTGAATAGAATTACAAAAAGGTTATTTACTTTATATTGTGAAGTTAATTTGACGTTATATCAGCTTGTGTGGGTCACCAATCTAATGCCCTGTGTGGAGGCAGGGCTAAAATCGTGTAAATATCATCAATAATCCAATGGCTCCTTAAGGAGCAAGACACACAGAACAAAGGACACACGGACGGGAGACAGCGACAGTCTGATCCAACACAAACCCAATCAGAGAAAGCGACAAACATATAAGACGGGCCAGACCAAGTGACCAACATCGGCGTAGAGGAAATTAAAGAAAGCTGAACACAAATAGGCCCTAAAAGGTTAATTAAAGAGGAAAGTCAGGACCTAAGATGGCCGAACTCAGAGCAGGGACCAATGGAAACCCTAACAAACAGTGCCAAGGAAACCTTGGTGCCTTAATTGGGTTGTTCACCTTTGCATTAACTTTTAGTATGATGAGTAATATTCTAATATTGCAATTGGTCTTCATTTTTTTTTATTATTTGTGTTGTCTTGATGATTTATCTGGTTACTAGGGTTCAAATTGCCTTAGCAACCAGGGAGTGGTATGAATGAGAGATATATGAATAGGAAAGGACTTGAATAGCCCCCCCCCCCCCCCCCCATTTGAAAGCTGCAAAGTCAGAAGAAGACAAATAATTAAAAAACTATACAAAAAATAAATAATGAAGACCAATTGAAAAGTTGCTTAGCATTGGTGAATGTGGTATTGCTCAGCATGTGAACTGGCCCTAAGCCACCATAACCCACCTACCCCCGGCCGCAGAGGTTGCCATGGCTGCTGTGATGGAAAAAGGGGATGGAGGAGAGAAAACAACACCCCCCCCCCCCAGCTTTCTGTGGGGCTAATCAGTGCTCCCCCCGGACACACACACACATACCTGCAGTGCCTCGTTGCCGAATTCTTGCCTCTTTACCTCCAGCTGAGTCAGTTGCATTAACTCAGCTTCTATTAATAATATCTAGAGAAGATGAGACAGGAGGGTTGGGGGTGAATAGGCATCTGTGCCAACGCCGAAAGCCTGGCGACAAGGTGCTAGCGGAAATAAGAATATAAATACGCAGAAACAACCTGCCTGGCTCTGCATGGGGACGACTGCCCTGCTCTGCACTGTGTGGGGACGACTGCCCTGCTCTGCACTGCGTGGGGACAACTGCCCTGCACTGCGTGGGGACGACTGCCCTGCTCTGCACTGCGTGGGGACGACTGCCCTGCACTCTACGGGGATTATTGCCCTGCTCTGCATCGTACAGGGATGACTGCCCTGCTCTGCACTGTGTGGGGACGACTGCCCTGCTCTGCGTGGGGACGACTGCCCTGCTCTGCACTGCGTGGGGACGACTGCCCTGCTCTGCACTGCGTGGGGACGACTGCCCTGCTCTGCACTGCGTGGGGACGACTGCCCTGCTCTGCACTGCGTGGGGACGACTGCCCTGCTCTGCACTGCGTGGGGACGACTGCCCTGCACTCTACGGGGATTATTGCCCTGCTCTGCATTGTACAGGGATGACTGCCCTGCTCTGCACTGTGTGGGGACGACTGCCCTGCTCTGCACTGCGTGGGGACGACTGCCCTGCACTCTACGGGGATTATTGCCCTGCTCTGCATTGTACAGGGATGACTGCCCTGCTCTGCACTGTGTGGGGACGACTGCCCTGCTCTGCATGGGGACGACTGCCCTGCTCTGCACTGTGTGGGGACGACTGCCCTGCTCTGCACTGCGTGGGGACGACTGCCCTGCTCTGCACTGCGTGGGGACGACTGCCCTGCACTCTACGGGGATTATTGCCCTGCTCTGCATTGTACAGGGATGACTGCCCTGCTCTGCACTGTGTGGGGACGACTGCCCTGCTCTGCACTGTATAGGGACGACTGCCCTGCTCTGCACTGTATAGGGACGACTGCCCTGCTCTGCACTGTATAGGGACGACTGCCCTGCTCTGCACTGTATAGGGACGACTGCCCTGCTCTGCACTGTATAGGGACGACTGCCCTGCTCTGCACTGTATAGGGACGACTGCCCTGCTCTGCACTGTATAGGGACGAATGCCCTGCTCTGCACTGTATAGGGACGAATGCCCTGCTCTGCACTGTATAGGGACGAATGCCCTGCTCTGCACTGTATAGGGACGAATGCCCTGCTCTGCACTGTATAGAGACGAATGCCCTGCTCTGCACTGTATAGAGACGAATGCCCTGCTCTGCACTCTATGGGGATGACTGCCCTGCTCTGCACTCTACGGGGATGACTGCCCTGCTCTGCCCTGCGGGGGCGGCTGCCCTGCTCTGCCCTGCGGGGGCGACTGCCCTGCTCTGCCCTGCGGGGGCGACTGCCCTGCTCTTAATGTAATATAAGGTCGAAAACCAACAGCTGCACAACCAGGTAATTGGCATTTGCCCAAGAGCTTGCACTCCTGAATCCTAATCAAGGAAGAGGAAAATCAGATGAAACAGAGACATGAAAATTAAACATCCGCACAAGCCCCGTGGGCAAACAAGCCGGTGTATTTGCAACCAGAAATAACAGCCAATCATCCGCTACAGGAGAGTCGGTTCCACCAATCAGTGTCTCATTAAGGCACTTTACTCACAACAATATTTTTGCAGCGCTGGAATTCAAATCACTATTTGGTTTCTCTGGAGATTGACCTTAGCAACCAGAATACAGTAACAATAAACAAACAAACAATGGCAATACCATCTTCTTGCCCCCTGTCAGTTCGGCTGCTGTTATACGTTGGTCAGACGCAGAATAACAAAGTAAATAATTCAAAAATCAACCCAAAAAAGTGAGATAAGACCCTCCCCCCCGTGTTGTTACCCTGAAGGGGGCAAATCTCAGGGCCTTTTATATAACACACGGGGGAGACGCTTGTGTCTCTGGCGGTGACAATGAACAGCGGAGGAGACAAAATAAAGAGGAAAATGGCAAAGCCGGCGAAATGAGATGGGATGGAGCATATAACGGGGTGGAGTCTAGCAGGTACCCCGATACCCCCCCCGGGGTGGGAAATCTATATAACAGGATCCCCTGTAAGGGTTAAACTGCATGTGTTCTGCCTGGAGATTATTCTATGACCAGGGCGCCATCAGGAACTTTGGGGCTCATACAGGTTATTTATATGGGGCCACCCATAAACACAAGGGGGCACAGTACCAATATTTTAGCCACGCCCCTTATGGGCGCTATATAAACAGCTGATGTTACTCTATAATCAGTTCCATTGATTAATGAGCTAATAAGTCGGTCAGTTTATTGGGGGGCAGTGGGGTTTGCCCTAAGTTTAACCCCTTCCCACCTACCTGCCCCTGTTCTGCGCTGTCATTGCTTGATATGGAAGTTACGTACGTTTTTGTGTAAGTTACGTATATTGCGTAAGTGTCGGGGCCAATGATGTTGCTGTGGGGCCCAATAACCAGTCATTCCCCTTACGGAAGAAGATTTCACGGGGTCCGGCACAATTGTACCCCCTATCCCCCCCCCCCCCAATGGCTATGACTGTGAGCTCTGCAGCCCTCACCTACAACTCCCATCACCCTTGGCCAGACGACGGAGGCTAGAGTGCTACTTCTCCTGCCTACTGCACTCTCCTTAAGTGGAGACCGTTCCTGCTGATTAGTATTAACATCCCCGCACAGGCCCCCCCAAAAAAAGGGGGTTACAGACGCTGCACATTAGGTACACCATACCACTATAGATCGCTGTATTACGCTAACGCTGGTGAAAAGACCAAGGGTTATGAGCCCTGTAACTATACCCCACCCCCCCCCCAGGTACCCCAATACCCAGTTCCAAGCCCCGCCCACAGCCTGCTCACCTGTTCCCTTATCTGTCTGTGCATAAGATCTTTCTTCAGCTGCAGAGCCTCAAACGCAGCTTTCTGGATCTCCTCCTGGAACACAGAGCGACCGGGTCAGTATAAACGGGTCAGGTAAATATATATATATATATATATATATATATATATATGGGCATAATACACTTAAACTCCATTGATTTTGCCTTAGGCCAAAAGGACAATCTAGTGTAGTTATATGGAAATGTGCAGTATAATAATGGCCACTAGGGGTGCAGTGACCGGGACCTTATTGCTGATCCGGATAGACTACAACTCCCAGAATCCTTTGCCATTGCTAAAAACACACTTTCATGTTATCCCAATATCCCCAGAGGCATGAGACTGTAACATCCAATAGTCCCTGGGGCTCACTAGCACCCCCCAGTGGAGTAAAGTTTTGGAAGCCACTTAATGACCCTGACTGGCAATCTGTGGGTTCCGGCATATTCTGTAAGATGCCATAGAAAGTCATTATTTACTGGGTCGGTGGGGGCCTCTGTGTACTTGAAATGCCCCAAGGCATATTTTGTACCCCACTCAGAGCCTGGGAATGTCACTCACCTCCTGCAAGATCTGACTGATGGCTTTATTTTGATCCATCTGCTGCCAGTGCTGTATCTGCTGCAGCTTCCGATCCATGTCTGCCAGGCTGTAGGGTGTCAAGGAAGAAATTATGTTACTTCTACAGAGGGAAACACTATGGCAGCACCCACCCCCATATGTATAAATACAAATATACAGAGAAGGAATGTTCTGGGCACACAATAAGCTGTACCCCCATACTGTACTGTCTAAGGGAAACACTATGGCACCCCCTACCCATATGTATAAATACAAATATACAGAGAGGGAATGTTCTGGGCACACAATAAGCTGTACCCCCATACTGTACTGTCTAAGGGAAACACTATGCCACCTCCTACCCATATGTATAAATACAAATATACAGAGAAGGAATGTTCTGGGCACACAATAAGCTGTACCCCATACTGTACTGTCTAAGGGAAACACTATGGCACCCCCTACCCATATGTATAAATACAAATATACAGAGAAGGAATGTTCTGGGCACACAATAAGCTGTACCCCCATACTGTACTGTCTAAGGGAAACACTATGGCACCCCCTACCCATATGTATAAATACAAATATACAGAGAAGGAATGTTCTGGGCACACAATAAGCTGTACCCCCATACTGTACTGTCTAAGGGAAACACTATGGCACCCCCTACCCATATGTATAAATACAAATATACAGAGAAGGAATGTTCTGGGCACACAATAAGCTGTACCCCCATACTGTACTGTCTAAGGGAAACACTATGGCACCCCTACCCATATGTATAAATACAAATATACAGAGAGGGAATGTTCTGGGCACACAATAAGCTGTACCCCCATACTGTACTGTCTAAGGGAAACACTATGGCACCTCCTACCCATATGTATAAATACAAATATACAGAGAAGGAATGTTCTGGGCACACAATAAGCTGTACCCCCATACTGTACTGTCTAAGGGAAACACTATGGCACCCCCTACCCATATGTATAAATACAAATATACAGAGAAGGAATGTTCTGTCCGACATTATTTTACTTTTCTTTATTGCAAGAATAAATGTTCCGGGAGACAATGTCTATGTAAGAGGCCTGAGCAGGACGGGTTAATAAGAAACCCCATATGTCCCTGTGTATAATGATCTACAAAGCGCAATGTTCCCATTGGAACCCTGTGATCTTTAATAAGAGAATGATGCACAATAATTTACAGGGACCTTTTTCTGTGTCATTAGGCAGGTGTTAATGGAAAGGAACGGGGTAAATGATCTACCGGTTCCTCCTGACCCTACTTCACTTTATATAATCCCTCCTGTGCTCTAGCAGAACTACAGCTCCCATCAACCAGCACTAATTCGAAAGTTGGGCTGAACTTATTCCCCCCCCTTTCTTTATAAACAAGCAATTTGTTCAGATCTCTTTTTCAACAAACAAACCCCTCCCTTCTCTAAGTAACAGCCTTTGAACAGCTCATTCTCAGGGGCTTCTCAGTGGACTGGTAATTCGTTTTATCCGTTCCAGTTCATCGGGATGGAAAGTGCTAAAATGAAACTGGCTTTATATTGATGTTTAGAAATAACAGAAACCACAGACAGTTCTTAATTTAAACAATAGGCAAAAGTGGGGGTCATTTATAAGGAGTGGGCAAACTTGCACCTGGGCAGTAACCTATAGCAACCAATCAGTGATTAGCCTTTGTCATCCAGCTGCAGGTACCTGATTGGTTGCCATGGGTTACTGCGGAGGTGCAAATCTGCCCAGTCTTTCTAAATGACCCCCAGTATGTTTAGCATACTGTCCCTTTAAGAGCCAACATTCCATTCTTGGTCCATTATGGAGCCTCCTACCTAGAACAGGTCTGGAACACCATCTCCTGGCGCCGGGACTCGTAGGCCATCTGAAGCAATTTGCTTTTGTAGGTCTCGGCCAACATCTGCTGCATGGCGGCTAATGGAGAGTAATGGAAATGGGGGTCAGTGTTCCGATGCCAACCGCCATGCCCTGAGAAATGCCCCCATTAGGGGGTATTATAGTTCCACTAAAGGTGCCCAATGTTCTACTCACAGGCCACTTCCTTCCGGCGCAAGTTGTCCGCCTCCTCCTGCGTGATCGCCATGAGGTGCTCCATCTTGATTCTGAAAGGTACAATGAAACGTTCCAGCAGCGGTACATAAAGCTTTAGTTACCCTTTAAATGAACTTTAACTATGACGTAGAGAGTGCTATTCTGAGACAATTTGCAATTGGTCTTCATTTTTTATCATTTGTAGTTTTTGAATGAATTGGGTTTTTTGTTCAGCAGCTCTCCAATTGGAATTTCAGCCTCAATCTGGTTGCTAGGGTCCAATTTAACCTAGCAACCAGGCGGTGGTTTGATAAAAGAGACAGGAATATGAATAGGGGAGGGGGCTAAACAGAAAGATAAAGAATTAAAGATAATAATAAAACTGGAGCCTCCCAGAGCAATAGGTTTTGGTTACCGGGGTCAGTGACCCCCATTTGAAAGCTGGAAAGAGGCAAAAAATGTAAAAACTATAATAAATAGAGACCAATCGAAAAGCTGATAAGTATGGACCATTCGATAACATACTAACAGTTAAACTGAAGGTTAACCTCCCCTTTAATCAAAATCAACCCCTATGGGGTTTCCGGGGCTTTTCCCCCAAATATTAGCCCCCCAGTCACCTGTGCCCCCTGCCAGCAAGTAAAATGGAGACCCAGTGAAAACAAAAAAATTCCCCTTACACCTACATTCATGCCCCTAATCCACCTGGCCCCGCCCCAATCATACCCAAACCCCGCCCACTCCTGACGCCCAGAATACAGAACCGGTCTCTTACCGCTCGTCCTCTAGCGATTTGAGAATTTCCGAGTTTTGCTTCTGTCTGCAAAGAGAGTAAAGTCACATGGTCACTTTTGCGTTTAAATACCCCCTCGTACCCCGAGGATAAAGGGGTGAATAACATTAGGGAATCTGCATCTGTGATTGGATGAAACGATGATACAAAATGGCAGACACTGAGTGCTGCAGCCTATACCGACCTGCGGTTCTGCTCCAGCAGATTCTTGATCCGATAAGAGATTCCCTTCTCCATCTGTTTGAGCTGCTCCTGGAGCCGCTGCCTCTCACTCTGAATCTGCTGCTGATGTTTGTTCAGCCCCTTCTCCAGTCTCCATTGTTCCTGCAACAAACGCAACTGTCAGGCATTCCTGCCCTGCACTCTGCTAGGGTATGTATTCAGCAGGAACAGCCCCCTGAGTTTGCTCATAGCCTGTACAGAGAGATACCATAAAACTATGGCACATAGGGATTCCCTTGTCCTAAGACAATTCAGCGGAACAGCTCGCCCTAAGTTTGCTCATATGACCTGTACATTGAGAGATTATCCATAAAGAACTCAGTGTGGTACAATGTAGGGATTCCCTTGTACTGAAGCCAATTCACAGGAACGAGCCCCCTAGTATTAGGCTCATAGCGCTGTACATGAGAGATACATAAAACTATGGCAGCCTAGGGATTCTTCCATTGTACTAAGGCACGACAATTCAGTTCAGGAACCAGCCCCGTCGAAGTTTGCCATAGCCTGTACAGAGAGATTACCATAAGAATATGGCACATAGGGATTCCCTGTACTAAGCACAATTCAGCAGGAATCAGCCCCCTACAGTTTGCCATGCCTGTACAGAGAGATACCATATAAGAGCACTACATAGGCTAACATGAGGGATAATCCCACTGTACTAAGCACAGAATTCAGCAGGAGAACAGCCCCCTAAGTTTGTTCCATAGCCGTCGCTAACATTCGAGAGATACGCATATTAAACTATGGCAACAGGGGACAGTAAATATGGGCGATTTCCCCTGTACTCAAGCACAAAATTCCCATGCAAGTGAACAGCCTTCCTAAGGTGGTTTATTGCTCCATAGTCCTGTAGCACAGAAGACTAATGGGCGCCCATACAACTTATGGCAGCATTAGTGATATCCTCTGTACTACGCACAGAGTATCAGCAGGACAGCCCCCTGAGTCGAATCTAATAGCCTGTGGACAGAGAGATACCAATAAAACTATGGCAACACCTTGGGACTTACGCCTGTACTAAGCACGGAATTCAGCAGGAAATTGGCAGCCCTCGGACAGTTTGTCTCATTAGTCATGTAGGCGAGAGAAATACGCCGATAAAACTATGGCAGCATAGTAGAGTCCCCGTAAAGTCACATATCTCTTACAGGAACATTGCCCCCTGAAGATTGCTCATAGGCCTTGTACAGAGAGATACATTAAATTATTCTGATGGCACAAAGGTGATTTTCTCTGTACATAATTTGGGCCAATTCAGCCAGGAACAGGCCCTCCTATTTATGTTTGCCTTCCATAGCCTTTGTACTAGGAGATGATAATTCATAAAACTAACTGGCACATAGGGATTCCCCATGGTCTTAAGCAAATTCAGCAGGACAGCTGCTCCTACTGATGGTTTTTGTCTTCCTATTTCCACCTTGTTACAGAGAGATACCAATAAATATTATGCGCACTACCTAGGCGCATTATCCACTCGGGCTGTACTATGCTCATATTTTCTAGGCAGGAACAGCACCTTAATCTTCGCTGTAGAGGCCTGCCACCTTAGAGGTCACACACACCATAATTACCTGGGCATAAGCACACTGCCAGAACACAGATGCCGGTTCAACCTCTCTCACGTCTGATACGATTTCAATACCTTCTGTGTTTGTTTGCTCTTAGTAGAAAGAAGCTGTGCTTGTTCTCCTCTGCTCCAGATCCAATCTTGCGCTCAAGGACTCCAGTTTCTCCATCATCTTGCTGTTCCCTGAACCTGGACCACAGAGAATGTTGCCGTGCATATTCAATGTCATGTCTATGGCAAATGTATGTCCTCAGGGAAAAGGATCTGCCTTATATGGCCAATCAGGCTGCAGGAGTATAGCGGTCGCTCAACTACAACACTTGACCAGGGTTAGGGAAGCACAGGGCTGTGGTCTAAATGGAGAAGCCGTGGATAGAAGTCCAGTTACTTTGTCTGGTATTTTAGGCAGGGGTCTGTGAGGGGCTAATATAGAGCCCACCACCGCGGATCTCGCTTGCCCCCAACCTATCCATTCCCAGTGTTCCTGCAGGAACTCTGCACACTTTCTCTTTTTCTAACTCCGAGAACTTGTTTATCTGTAAAATAAATGAGACACGAGGGGGGTGGAAAACAGTGGCGGTTAATGGAAATCAGTAATCAGTAGCCCCTACCCATTCAGAACCGGTATACAATTCCCGACATTAATAACAAATATACGGACTGAGGGAGATGTTGGATTGGTGGGGACGCACATGTAAGTTACCTGCTAGAGCACAGCGCAATAAAGCTGGTTGAACCCATCCAATATACTGTTAAAAGCTGTAAGATGCTTAAAGGGAAAACAGTACTGCGCCCAAGGCAAGGAACCGGTAAAAAGACACGCCTATTACCACCACTAAATGTACTCCTGATATACACATATTACCAGAGAATGGATATGTCTCTGAGTGGTCAACAATACAAAGCCTGTGGTACCCTCATAACTGTACTTGTGCATACACGGGGAAAAAACTAAAGGGATCTCGGCACTCGCTAAACTCCTCTCTATACTGCTCGAATATGTCAATTACATTCTCTTATAATTTACAAAAGAGATCACATACAGAGAGAATGTTCTGGCACACAGAGGGATTCAGCTGAATTAGCGGACCCCATAACTTGTACGGTGCTAAGGGATAATATCGATTGGAGACATCCCATTATTCACTACCCCATATGTAACATAAATACGATGAACATACAGAGAAGGAAATTGATTGGGTGCTGGGCTACACAATAAGTCTTGTAACTCTACCTATAATACTGAGATCACTGTCCTGTAGGCGTGAAACACTCATTGGCACCCCATACGGCCCTCCATATTTGTTTACTAACCAAAATACAAATATTAAGGCAGAGAAGGAATGTCTCTTGGGCACACAATAAGATCTTGTACCGGCCCATTCACTGTGTAACTGTCCTAAGGGAAACCCCCACTATGGCGGAACCAACCCTACCCACTATCATGATATTATATTACATTCATATCAGTATGGAGGCGGATGTAAATATGAATAGAGTCGACAAATGCCAAATAGCGTGTACCCGCGCAACGTACTGTCTCGAGGTCTAAGTGCCTGATACTACTCTAAGTTGGCCCTACTCCCTTACCATATGTCATATGTATTATACCCTCACCATACATCTAATTAGGCTAGGAGTAGGGAGAAGGTTGTTCTGGGCAGCACATAGGCGGTGAGACTACCTCCAGATACCACACCTCTGTCTAAAGGAATCACTGATTTGTGCACCCTTCCCTAAGACCCCACAGTATGTTAACAATAGTAGATAGAATGAGTAAAGCTTATCTGTGTGAGCACCCGAGAGAAGCATTTCTTGCTCTAGTATATTTGTGTATTTCTGTTATAGCATATGGGTAGAGTGCCATAGGTGGTTCTCGCCCTTAGACAGTGGCACAAACAACATAAGGCTTGTTACCCACCTAGTAGCGGTTGTCAAACGTCTAAGGAAACAGCCTATTGGTCTCACACTTGGGGTGCCTCGCCTACCAATGGATGTCCATATATTACACAACTTCTCTAGGATACTAGAGATTAGGTAATGGTTTCTGAAGCACAACTAAATAAGAACTGTACCCCAATACCGTACTGTTCTAAGGGAACACTATGCAATCCTCCTACCTCGCATATGTATAGGGAATACAAAATTTACAGTAAGAGAAGAATGTTATGCGTGGGCACAGCTAGACTACAAATAGACTTACCCCCAGTACTGTCCTGTCTAAGGCAGTTGTTTTTTGCAACATTTTTTGGGCAAAAGGCACCACTTTGTTTCATGAAGAAAAAAAGTCTAGCAAACGGCAACACCACCATTTAGAAAAATGGGTAGAAAAAAATTGAGAGCTGTGCCCCAGCAGCCTATTGAGTGGTGTCCCAGAACAGTCCTCCTCCTCCTTGATTATATTTGTACATTGGTGCCATAATAGAGCAAGTGCCGCACGCTTAGACATCTGGTGCCCACTTGTCACTTACGGCACGCGCAGGGCAACAGTCTCTGACGGCGCAGCACTAGTGGGTGGGTCCGCGGAACAGTGGTTGAACAAACGTTCTGGATCTAGGAGAGAACACTATGTCGCACCTCCTACATCCCATTATGTAGAACTCACGATAATAATATACAGAGAGAGGGAGAGGTATTGAGTTCTGAGTGGGGTACACATCCTTTTAAGTGTGAAAAATTAGCCTTCCTGTCCTACCCCCTCTTAATACAGTACTAAGTCTAAGGGAATGATCACTATGGCACCCCCTTATCCTACATTATAGTCCTCATAAAATATACATAAGTGAGTATCAAGAGAGAGAGAGGTGTCTGGGCGCATGCCACCAATAAGTCTGGTTGATTCTCCCACTACTTACGGTCAGTGCTAGTGTCTAAGGGGTAAGGGCGTCCATATGGGGCACCCTATATCCGTATTCTCCTATAGTGCCTCCATAAAGACAAAATACAAATTATACAGTATGACAGCTGACATGTTGTCATGGGTACACATTTGTATTATCATATGCATGAAGCTGTACCCCCTCACTACTGTAGCTTAGGGGGCTTGAGGCGCACATAACAAACTAGTGGCAACGCTTCTCTCACCCTTCAGCATATGATATACAGAATACTACAAATGAGTAACTAGGAGGGAGAGGGATATGTTACCAGGTGTCACATACCTAATGTAAGCTGTACCTCATACTGTACTTGTCTAAGGGAAGACCTAGCGCCAACCCACCTACCGAGCAAATCATGTATAAAAATTCAATCACCACTATTACAGAGAAGGGAATGTTTCTGGCAACACATCTATTGTAAAATTAGCTTGGTTATTATCCTATACCATATGCGTAGGAGTGGCACCATTAACTGTGTGTTCTGTCGCCTTGAGTGCAGTAGCATCCTTAAGGGAAAAAAAGAAGGTATGAAAAGTGGAGAGTGGGGCGCAGGGGTATGATGAACAAAAATAAGAATACAACATAGACATGGCACTCCCATTATGTGTGCCAGAACCAATTCCTCTTCTGTATATTATTGTATTTATACATACCTGGCATATGTGTATGCAGGAGATAGCAATGCCAATAAATATACAGAGGAAATAGTTTGTTTCTGGGTCACTACTCAATAAGCTGAGTAACCCATCTGTTGTCTAAGGGAAACACTATGGCACCCCCTACCCATATGTATAAATACAAATATACAGAGAAGGAATGCTCTGGCACACACCTGCCAGTCAGTTTGCTCCTGGAGAGATCGCAGTAAGGCACCATCCACAGTATCCGTGTCGCATGAATTGTTTTCCAGCACAGACAGGAGGTACTGGAGGGGGACAGTACTCAATACCGAGCTCTGAATGAGAAAATGAGAAAGAAACTGCAGACAGTGCAGAGAGAAGGGCAAAGACACACGGGGCGATTAGTCGCCCCAACTTTTTTTAAATACTTGGGTTCTACATCCCCCAGTTACCTTTACACAGGAACCTCTGTATGGCTTCTGTTCCTTCGCCGCAGACAGACGGAGGGGGGAAGAGCATCGCGGTCGCATCCAGGGAGAGGGTCTGTTGGATTGGACAGAACATTAGGTCTATGCACCAATCGCTTTCCATCTTCCAGGGTATCAGGAAGTGATCGGGTCCCATTGGAATGAACTTCATTAGCGACTGTCCCCCAGATAACTAAATGCCGCCGCCCACCCCAGCGTTACCTGCCACCCAATGCCTGTAACTCACCGACGCAAGTAAAATGCGCCATCGCAATACAACTCACCTCCAGTGTGCGCACGTTGGCCAGGGAGCGCGGCAGCTCCGCAAGTCTATTTTCACAGATGTTTAAAGTCCTCAGGCTGCGCAGCCCCCCAATAGTGGAAGGTAGTACTCTGAGTTTGTTCCCTACAGAAAGAGAGAGTACAATACATAACTGACTGTCCCCATATACTGACCCGATAACCCCACCCCTTAAAACCCCCCCAAATTTCCATATACTGACCCCCTAACCCCACCCATTACACCCTGTACCTGCTTTGGCAATGCTAAATGTATTTGGTCCTGCCAATAAAGCTCAAGAGAGAGAGAGAGAAAGAGAGAGAGAGAGAGAGAGAGAGAGAGAGAGGGGGGGGCGGACGAGAGAGAGAGAGAGAGAGAGAGGGGGGGGGCGGAAGAGAGAGAGAGGGGGGGCGGAGGAGAGAGAGGGGAAGAGAGAAAAAGAGAGAGAGGGAGGGGGGAAGAGAGAGAGAGAGGGGGGGGGAAGAGAGAGAGGGAGGGGGGAAGAGAGAGAGGGAGGGGGGGAAGAGAGAGAGGGAGGGGGGGGCGAGGGAGAAAACTATTAATGAGCAAAACTAGAAGAAGCAGGAAAATCCACACATGGGGCAGAGTTTTCTATATTCTAAGAGATCCCTAATATCCCAATGTTTTTCCTTCCTGTTGTTACAGTTATTTGGTTGCTAGGGTCCCACTTATCCTAGCAACCAGCCAGGTGTTTGAGTGAGACTCTGTAAGATAAAGTAGGAGGTGGTATGAACAGAAAAATAAATGAAAAGTGATAAAGTGATAACAATCAAAGTTTAGCCTTGAGATCAATCTGCTTCCTGGTTGTTGGGGGGGGGGGGGGGGGGGGTCAGTGACCCCAATGGCGTTTTAAATCTCAGGCAGAAAGGCAGTCACTTGAATAATGAAGACCAATTGCAAACAACCACTGTCTATTCCCATCCCAAAAGCTAATTATAAGGTGAACTACCCCTATAAGTACGTAATCTTGCATTTCCTGCTCCTCAGCTGAATGCCCCCCCTATTTTCTGCCCGTTCAGGGGTGCAAATTCGGGACTAACACAAACCTTTGACATTCAGGGTCTGCAGCTGAGTGAGGTCTCCGATGGAGTCGGGAAGAGCTCGCAGGAGATTCCGCTCAACGTTCAGCACCTGGAATACAGGAGAGAGAGCTGGAAAGTGAATTCTTATGCAGGGTTGGACTTGGGGTGCAGCCCCCCTCCCCCCGTGGCCCCCACTCACCCACCCCCGGACCCCCGCTGCCCAGAGCATGCATACTTAGGCACGTCAGGCCAGTGACTGCTCAGCAGGGATTGGTTCTGGGCCAGTCCGACCCTAGGCAATATGGGGGTACACTGCTACAACTCCCATTAGCCCCCCCCGATGTCCGCTTACCCGTAAGCATGTCAGCTGACCAATGTTGGCCGGAAGTGCTGCAATCTGGTTCTCATGGAGATCAAGAACCTAAATGGGGTGCAGATGTTAATTTAAGGGGTTGTTCACCTATGAGTGCTATTCTGAGACTATTTGCAGTTGGTCTTCATTTTTTTTTTTTTTTATTTGCGGTATCTGAATTATTTCGCTTTTTGTTCAGTTTGGAATGTCTGGTTGCTAGTGTCCAATTTAACCTAGCAACCAGGCAGTTTGAAAGAAAGACTGGAATATAAACGGAGGAGGGCCTAAATAGAAAGATAAGGAATAAAACTGGAGCCTCACAGAGCAATAGGTCGCCGGGGGTCAGTGACCCCCAATTGGCTGTAGTGGCGATAAGTTGCTGATATACTATGTCATTGCAAGGGGGAAATTAAAGGACAAGTCAACCCAGAATATATTTTTCTATTCCCTGCCCTCAAGGGAAAGGCTGTAAAAGGGCAATTTACTGATATATATTCCTATAAACTGTCTGTAGGTTCAGTATTCATTCTGGGGGTGTAGTTACCCTTTAATAAGATTTGGACATTGAAGGCCAACAACCCCTATAAAGATAGATAATTGCCCTTCTCTGGGGTAGAATTCTGGGGTACTTACCTTCAGGGCTGATAGGTCGGACATGTGGCAAGACTTGGGGACCAGTTGGGTTAAAAAATTGCTGTGAACAATGAGAACCTGCCAATAGAAAGGAATGTGGGGTTAAGGGGCGGTCCCTGGCAGTAGCTTTAGCCCCTCCCAGCACAACAGAAAGATAATCCCAGAGGGGGCGGTACCTTTTTCTGTAAAACGCGGCAGGTGGAGAAGGCGCCATCGGGAATCTGGGAGGAGACACGCAGACGGTTATTTAGTCGAAGATGAGGGTAAATAATCAGAAATTACAAAAGAAAAGGCAGGGGGCGTGTTTCGTGGGCAGGTCTGTGACGTCATGGGGAGGGTCCGTGACGTCATGGGGAGGGTCCGTGACGTCATGGGGAGGGTCCGTGACGTCATGGGGAGGGTCCGTGACGTCATGGGGAGGGTCCGTGATGCAATTGAATTGGGGAGTCAGAGGTCAGGTGACAACCTTAGTCCCCACTAACCCAGGGGGCCCCTAGCACCCCAGTCCAACACACTGGCAGTACTGTGCAAGCTAAACCTGCAATAAGGCACTATATATCACTAACTGGGGGGCAGTTTAGGGTAACAGAGCCCACACAGGGGTATCTTCAGCTTCTATAGGAAGGGGCTTTCTGCTAATGATTCTAAACTAAACCCCCCCCCACATGGGGCAAACTTACCTCCGATAATTCACAGTTTGAGATGTCAAGAATGTCATCAGCGCCGGCCTCTTTGGCCTAAGTAACAAAGTGACATGTTAATGATGAGATGTACCCCCCCATACACCATGAGGTTACTGCCTGACCATGGGAAAGAGAGCAGCCCAGGAGCAGGAAGTACAGAGAATCAGAGCTCTGTACCTGGGTAAGTACTGGGGGGAGATTGGATTCACTTACCCAGGGGGAGGTTCCTGCCTGACCATGGGAAAGAGAGCAGCCCAGGAGCAGGAAGTACAGAGAATCAGAGCTCAGTACCTGGGTAAGTACTGGGGGGAGATTGGATTCACTTACCCAGGGGGGGAGGTTACTGCCTGACCATGGGAAAGAGAGCAGCCCAGGAGCAGGAAGTACAGAGAATCAGAGCTCTGTACCTGGGTAAGTACTGGGGGGAGATTGGATTCACTTACCCAGGGGGGGGGGTTCCTGCCTGACCATGGGAAAGAGAGCAGCCCAGGAGCAGGAAGTACAGAGAATCAGAGCTCAGTACCTGGGTAAGTACTGGGGGGAGATTGGATTCACTTACCCAGGGGGGGGGTTCCTGCCTGACCATGGGGAAAGAGAGCAGCCCAGGAGCAGGAAGTACAGAGAATCAGAGCTCTGTACCTGGGTAAGTACTGGGGGGAGATTGGATTCACTTACCCAGGGGGGGGGGTTCCTGCCTGACCATGGGAAAGAGAGCAGCCCAGGAGCAGGAAGTACAGAGAATCAGAGCTCTGTACCTGGGTAAGTACTGGGGGGAGATTGGATTCACTTACCCAGGGGGGGGGGTTCCTGCCTGACCATGGGAAAGAGAGCAGCCCAGGAGCAGGAAGTACAGAGAATCAGAGCTCTGTACCTGGGTAAGTACTGGGGGGAGATTGGATTCACTTACCCAGGGGGGGGGTTCCTGCCTGACCATGGGAAAGAGAGCAGCCCAGGAGCAGGAAGTACAGAGAATCAGAGCTCTGTACCTGGGTAAGTACTGGGGGGAGATTGGATTCACTTACCCGGGGGGGGGGTTCCTGCCTGACCATGGGAAAGAGAGCAGCCCAGGAGCAGGAAGTACAGAGAATCAGAGCTCTGTACCTGGGTAAGTACTGGGGGGAGATTGGATTCACTTACCCAGGGGGAGGTTCCTGTCTGACCATGGGAAAGAGAGCAGCCCAGGAGCAGGAAGTACAGAGAATCAGAGCTCTGTACCTGGGTAAGTACTGGGGGAGATTGGATTCACTTACCCAGGGGGGGGGGTTCCTGCCTGACCATGGGAAAGAGAGCAGCCCAGGAGCAGGAAGTACAGAGAATCAGAGCTCTGTACCTGGGTAAGTACTGGGGGGAGATTGGATTCACTTACCCAGGGGGGGGGGTTCCTGCCTGACCATGGGAAAGAGAGCAGCCCAGGAGCAGGAAGTACAGAGAATCAGAGCTCTGTACCTGGGTAAGTACTGGGGGGAGATTGGATTCACTTACCCAGGGGGAGGTTCCTGCCTGACCATGGGAAAGAGAGCAGCCCAGGAGCAGGAAGTACAGAGAATCAGAGCTCTGTACCTGGGTAAGTACTGGGGGAGATTGGATTCACTTACCCAGGGGGGAGGTTCCTGCCTGACCATGGGAAAGAGAGCAGCCCAGGAGCAGGAAGTACAGAGAATCAGAGCTCTGTACCTGGGTAAGTACTGGGGGGAGATTGGATTCACTTACCCAGGGGGGGGGTTCCTGCCTGACCATGGGAAAGAGAGCAGCCCAGGAGCAGGAAGTACAGAGAATCAGAGCTCTGTACCTGGGTAAGTACTGGGGGGAGATTAGATTCACTTACCCAGGGGGAGGTTCCTGTCTGACCATGGGAAAGAGAGCAGCCCAGGAGCAGGAAGTACAGAGAATCAGAGCTCTGTACCAGGGTAAGTACTGGGGGGAGATTGGATTCACTTACCCAGGGGGGGGGTTCCTGCCTGACCATGGAAAGAGAGCAGCCCAGGAGCAGGAAGTACAGAGAATCAGAGCTCTGTACCTGGGTAAGTACTGGGGGGAGATTGGATTCACTTACCCAGGGGGAGGTTCCTGTCTGACCATGGGAAAGAGAGCAGCCCAGGAGCAGGAAGTACAGAGAATCAGAGCTCTGTACCTGGGTAAGTACTGGGGGGAGATTGGATTCACTTACCCAGGGGGGGAGGTTCCTGCCTGACCATGGGAAAGAGAGCAGCCCAGGAGCAGGAAGTACAGAGAATCAGAGCTCTGTACCTGGGTAAGTACTGGGGGGAGATTGGATTCACTTACCCAGGGGGGGTTCCTGCCTGACCATGGGAAAGAGAGCAGCCCAGGAGCAGGAAGTACAGAGAATCAGAGCTCTGTACCTGGGTAAGTACTGGGGGGAGATTGGATAATTTCCCACAGGTACAAAGCTCTGATTTCTCTTCCTGTCTGTAGCCATTACGTGTCACTCACCTCAGACATATAATAAGGAATTGGGTTCCATACAAAACAAGAGATAAAACCTGGGGAGTAGAACCACGTACCAGGCACATCTGATATTCCAGGCGCTTTCTCCCTTCCCCGCTCTGCTTTTGTTTCCGGAAGAAAAGTGGCATCATGGGTCCCAGCGCGGCAGCCTCTCTCGCCAGCAGTGCTGTTAAACATAAAGGGCGGGGGGGGGGGGGGGGTAAAACCACATTAGAGTGTTTGCTTTTATTATCAGAATCACACTCAGTAATTAGCAACAATGCCATGAAACATGAAAGAAGGAGGGGGGGGTACTTTTAACCCCTTGAATGTAATTATTAACCCTTTCACCTACCCTGTTCTTGTGTGTTTATAGCCTGTGTATTAGTAATCACCTGCCCCCAACAAGTCCCATCTGTCAGCGGCTAATTACAGTGACACATTATCAATTAAAAATGCATTATCATAATCTGCCCGACACCCAGGGGAGTGTTTGCTACCAACGCCGGGCAAAACAGGAAGCCAATGGGCAGGCCTCATACGATTCATGGCCAAAAACTCCTGGAATGTTGTTTTGCCTTGAACTTCCAGCAAAGCCAATGGCTCCATTATATTCTGACTCAAGTCACTTGTATGTATATATATATATATTATAGTCATCTGGTTTTACTCGTTTGTGGCCATAACACACAATTCAATTGCAGTAGCCACTCCCAGCTCTGATTGGACAGCTCCTTTGCCATAATTAGTAGGTAAGTAGCTCTATTAAAGCGGGTGTTCACCTTTGAGTTCAATTTTAGTATGATGTAAACAATGGGACAATTCAGCAGCTCTCCAATATGGAATTTTAGCAGTTATCTGGTTGCTAGGGGCGTGTTTACCTTAGCAACCAGGCAGTGGTGTGAATAAGAGACTGGAATATGAATAGGGGAGGGGCTGAATAGAAAGATAAGGAATAAAAAGTAACAATAACAATAAAACTGGAGCCTCACAGAGCAATAGGTTTTGGTTGCCGGGGTCAGTTATACTGTTGCTAGGGCTCAAATGACCTTAGCAACCAGGGAGTGGTTTGAATGAGAGACAGATATATGAATAGGGGAGGGGCTGAATAGAAAGATAAGGAATAAAAAGTAACAGTAACAATAAAACTGGAGCCTCACAGAGCAATAGGTTTTTGGTTGCTAGGGTCCAAGTTTCCTTAGCAACCAGGGAGTGATTTGGATGAGAGACTGGAGTAGGAATAGGGGAGGAGCTGAATAGAAAGATAAGGAATAAAAAGTAACAATAACAATAAAACTGGAGCCTCACAGAGCAATAGGGTTTGGCTGCCGGGGTCAAGTAGGCAAGGCATGTACAAAAAAATATGACAAATAAAGAAGACCAACTGCAAAGTTTCTAGGCATAGGCCATTCTATAACATATTAAAAATGAACTTAAAGTTGAACCACCGGTTGTGGTCCCCAAGTCAATGTCACCTACTTTATGTCCGCCTTTGTATTTCAACCAAATTAGACCAATGTCGCCCACCTTTAGGTGGCCAAACGAGCGAATCTTTTAGTGTATAGCCACCTTTAGACTGTTTGTATCCACAGCCCTGTATGTCAGTAGTGAGAACCTACTGTTACTCATTCAGCTCTAATGTACAAGGTCAGTGGCGAAAGCTGCACACAGACTGGTAAATATAAAGCTACAGACAGGCAGTGATATAGAGAGCTTCAGACAGATACACAGACAGGCAGTGATATAGAGGGCTTCAGACACATATACAGACAGGCAGTGATATAGAGAGCTTCAGACACATATACAGACAGGCAGTGATTTAGAGAGCTTCAGACACATATACAGACAGGCAGTGATATAGAGAGCTTCAGACACATATACAGACAGGCAGTGATATAGAGAGCTTCAGACACATATACAGACAGGCAGTGATATAGAGAGCTTCAGACAGATACACAGACAAGCAGTGATATAGAGAGCTTCAGACAGATACACAGACAAGCAGTGATATAGAGAGCTTCAGACAGATACACAGACAGGCAGTGATATAGAGAGCTTCAGACACATATACAGAAAGGCAGTGATATAGAGAGCTTCAGACACATATACAGACAGGCAGTGATATAAAGAGCTTCAGAGACATATACAGACAGGCAGTGATATAAAGAGCTTCAGAGACATATAAAGACAGGCAGATACACAGACAGACAGGCAGTGATATAGAGAGCTTCAGACAGATACACCAACAGACAGTGATATAGAGAGCTTCAGACAGATACACAGACGGACAGTGATATAGAGAGCTTCAGACACATATACAGACAGGCAGATACACAGACAGACAGATAGAAAGACAGTGATATAGAGGGCTTCAGAGACATATACAGACAGGCAGATACACAGACAGACAGATAGACAGTGATATAGAGAGCTTCAGAGACATATACAGACAGGCAGTGATATAGAGAGCTTCAGAGACATATACAGACAGGCAGTGATATAGAGAGCTTCAGACAGATACACAGACAGACAGATACACAGACTGACAGATACACAGACTGACAGATACACAGACTGACAGATACACAGACTGACAGATACACAGACTGACAGATACACAGACTGGCAGATACACAGACTGGCAGATACACAGACTGGCAGATACACAGACTGACAGATACACAGACTGACAGATACACAGACTGACAGATACACAGACTGGCAGATACACAGACTGGAACAGACTGACAACAGACTGGCAGATACACAGACTGACAGATACACAGACTGGCAGATACACAGACTGACAGATACACAGACTGGCAGATACACAGACTGACAGATACACAGACTGACAGATACACAGACTGACAGATACACAGACTGGCAGATACACAGACTGACAGATACACAGACTGGCAGATACACAGACTGACAGATACACAGACTGGCAGATACACAGACTGGCAGATACACAGACTGGCAGATACACAGACTGACAGATACACAGACTGGCAGATACACAGACTGACAGATACACAGACTGGCAGATACACAGACTGGCAGATACACAGACTGACAGATACACAGACTGGCAGATACACAGACTGACAGATACACAGACTGACAGATACACAGACTGGCAGATACACAGACTGGCAGATACACAGACTGGCAGATACACAGACTGACAGATACACAGACTGACAGATACACAGACTGGCAGATACACAGACAGGCAGATACACAGACTGACAGATACACAGACTGGCAGATACACAGACTGGCAGATACACAGACTGACAGATACACAGACTGACAGATACACAGACAGACAGATACACAGACTGGCAGATACACAGACAGGTGGATAGAGTAACAGATGGGGGGGGGGGGGGGTACATTACAGATATGAATGAATTATTAAACAGACAGCGTTAGACAGACAGGGGAGTGCTGGGGCCAGAGAGGCGGAAGGGGAGCGCTACTCACTGTCTCAGGGAGCCTCCCTCTGTCCCTCACTGGAAGGGAACCTGCACCATCACTGCAGCCATTGCCAGCAGCTCCTGCATCACTCGCACTTCCTACTTCCTGGTCACGTGTTCTCCCTCACAGCCAATCCTGCCGCCTGCAGGGAGTCGTGTTATTGTGCTGCGGGCAGGAAGGGCTGTGACCGGCCCCTGTCATCCCCTGTCCGTCCCCATCCGTCCCGACGCCTTCCCTGTAGCGCTCTCCCTGCGGGCCAACCGCGGCCCCGCCCACTCCCACTTTAACTCAATGGGCAAGCCCGCCTCACTTGTCCCGCCCCTTTCCCTATTCGCACTGCGTGCTGCCTGTCAGTTGGCCACGCCCCAAATAAAGTGCCTTCCCGCCCACCCCTGACTCCTCCCCTAGCGCTGAGGAGAGATTTTCGTTTGTTTTGTGGGAATTCTGTCTTTATTGTATTGCCAATATAACGTGTTATTGGTGGGATTATGTTACTTTATAAATTTATTAGTTATGGGAAAAATCTTCATTACTCCATAGGGTTGTGCTGAATCCTTCATAACAGGGTTGGCCCCATACTGACCCGAATAGGAACCCTCATTCACATCTGCACATTAGGCAGTTAAAGGGTTAAGCGCGCAATTAGCGTCTGATTAATAATGTTTGTGTCCGTGTGTGGCCAACAGTCCCGGGAGAGTAACGATTCCGACTCGGTATGTCTGGTACTTGGGCCAAATCCCAATCCTGACTAAATAAACAGAATCTCGGCCAAATCCCAAACTGAATCCTGGATTGAAACAATAAGCTCCCAGTCCTGCCAGTGTGGGGCACGGAGAGGGGCAACGGGGCAGCATAGAGATACTCTAAAGGCTGATAGGGATAGAGGCGGGGTAACATTACTACTGGGGGGCTCAGCCCTGATAAGAACAGCACATCTAGGGTTAATTGGGAGTTGAAAAGGATTGAGACAGTATGACAAGATGGAGACAGTAGGGCAAGATGGAGACAGTAGGGCAAGATGGAGACAGTAGGGCAAGATGGAGACAGTAGGGCAAGATGGGGACAGTAGGGCAAGATGGAGACAGTAGGGCAAGATGGGGACAGTAGGACAAGATGGAGACAGTGGGGCAAGATGGAGACAGTAGGGCAAGATGGAGACAGTATGACAAGATGGAGACAGTAGGGCAAGATGGGGACAGTAGGACAAGATGGGGACAGTAGGGCAAGATGGAGACAGTAGGACAAGATGGAGACAGTAGAGCAAGATGGGGACAGTAGAGCAAGATGGAGACAGTAGGGCAAGATGGGGACAGTAGGGCAAGATGGGGACAGTAGGACAAGATGGAGACAGTAGGGCAAGATGGAGACAGTAGAACAAGATGGAGACAGTGGGGCAAGATGGAGACAGTGGGGCAAGATGGAGACAGTGGGGCAAGATGGAGACAGTGGGGCAAGATGGAGACAGTGGGGCAAGATGGAGACAGTGGGACAAGATGGGGACAGTGGGGCAAGATGGGGACAGTGGGGCAAGATGGAGACAGTGGGGCAAGATGGAGACAGTGGGGCAAGATGGAGACAGTGGGGGCAAGATGGAGACAGTGGGGCAAGATGGAGACAGTGGGGCAAGATGGGGACAGTGGGGCAAGATGGGGACAGTGGGGCAAGATGGAGACAGTGGGGCAAGATGGGGACAGTAGGGCAAGATGGAGACAGTGGGGCAAGATGGAGACAGTGGGGCAATATGGAGACAGTAGGACAAGATGGAGACAGTAGGGCAAGATGGGGACAGTAGGGCAAGTTGGAGACAGTAGGGCAAGATGGAGACAGTAGGGCAAGATGGAGACAGTAGGGCAAGATGGAGACAGTAGGGCAAGATGGAGACAGTAGGGCAAGTTGGAGACAGTAGGGCAAGATGGAGACAGTAGGGCAAGTTGGAGACAGTAGGGCAATATAGAATTGGTAGAGTAAGAAGATAATAGGTTTAGATGGGTGTAAGTTTGTCATGAGAGTCGTATTTTACCAGCCCAGACGATAAAAACGTTCTTTATATAAATATTATTAACAGACGCAGTCTAGAAATAACACTACTGAGGAACAACACGCAACCAAGGATTGCCCTAGCCACTCTCCAGCTAACAGTAAGGCAAGGGGGATTGGCCACACCAAATTTATTTTTGTATTTCTTGGCAGCGCAACTAGTTGCAGCATGGAGATGGGCCTCCCCCTCCACACAAAATGCCTCCACAACTCAATTGGGTCCCTTGAAGAGCTTAAAAACCTGTTATACAGAGGGACCAAATATACAAAGAGAGCCACACCACAACGGTGAGAGTATGGAAAATGGCACTTAACCTCTTTCCTTACCCCCCCCCCTCACTGCTCTAAATTCTCCCCCATTTGGCACAATCCAAAACTCAAACACTTCAGCACTGTCCCGGACCCACAGGCCTGGGCCATGCATGGTATCAAATACATCAATGATATTTATACAGAGGGGAAACTTATGCAATTTCAAAACCTTAAAGAGAGATACTCACTACCCAATAAAATGCTGTTCAGATATTTACAGCTAAGGCATGCAGCCAGCTCTCAATTCCAATCACAAACAATAAATACCACCCCCAGGAGATTGGAAGAATATGCTCACACACCTGAACTTCGAAAACCATTATCGCAATTCTACAGTTTGCTAATCCAAGCTGGACCATCTCCAGCCACCAAAGCCCTCACCAAATGGCAAAAAGACATACCCACATTAGAGGCTGAAATGTGGGAAGATATTCTAGACTCCTGCTTTGAGGGCATGGTATGTAACAGAGACAAGCTACTCCAGCTAAAATACCTGCATAGAACTTTTCTCACCCCACAAAGGCTGCATGCAATGAACCCAAACATCTCACAAACTTGCCCGAAATGCCCAGATTACTACCATATGGTCTGGTCATGCCCGGCAACTCAGGACTTCTGGAGGCAAGTAATCCAGAGTATTCAAAATAGAACATCGCTCATAGTACCCCTAAACCCCATAACAATACTCAAGTGGAAGAAACAACTCCCAGGAGGGCACAGCACACCCTCCTCTCAATTCTATTAATGTACACTAAGAAAGCTATAGCCCTTCACTGGAAATCAGACTCAGCCCCCACAATTCCACTCTGGACGAACATAATTACCAAGGCAGCCCCCTTATACAAACTAACGTACATGAGAAGGAATTGCCTTGACAAATTCCAAAAAGTCTGGGGAGACTGGCTAGACGCAGAAAAAGATGAGTAGAGACTCTACAGGAACCTAGTACCCTACCACTCCCATGTACCCCCCCCCCTCTCCTACAGCCACATATATATAAGCCTTAACAATCGCATGTTACCCCCCCTTATACTCCACTAGGAAACCCAATGCCCCTCAATACAGGAGCAACAGAAATAATTACACTGAGAACATGGTTTATTGCAGAATGTCATGTTTATTGTTTTTATAGTTTTGTATTAAAATAACTACGAGAAATCTGTACAATACAAAAAAGACTCATCAATCCATATGTCTGTATACTGAATGCATTTTTCTCAATAAGCAGCATTGTTAAAAAAAAAAAATATTATTAACAGAAATAAAAATATAGGAAAGCCAGTATTTTTTCAAGAAAAGGTGCCAACCTTACAATGGGCGGCAGTAGTATTGTTCTAATTTTCTGTGTCCCCCAACCTGCAGCTTTTGTGTGACTGAATGCCGGCCTACAAGTGAAGACGTAAATTAGACTGACCTTCGTTTTATAAATAATTAGCCCCCAAAAGCCTGTGATAGTAACTAATCCAGTATTATAGGGGGGCTGCAGGAATACGTGCCATTGGTTGATACAGTACCCCTGTCCTGTCATTCTGGATCCATTCCACCCTATACCAAACTACCATTACTATATGCACTGTTGAATAATAGTACAATATACAGTAATAGCACAGTTATAAAGAATTAGAAGCACATTGTATAATGCCACTAGTGTACTAATGGTGTTGGGAATAAATGTAGTTTAAATTGAACCTGTATCAGTGCTCTTCAGTGATTTATACGGACAGACCAACTACTACTGTGCATTGGCTGCTATCAGGGTTGCCAGATTTATTTTTCCAAACCAGCCAAAGTCAGTTCTAAAACCAGCCCAAAACTAGCCAAAACCCACTTCGAAAGTAGCCCAATATACACGACGAAAAAAAATTCTGAAAAAATAAAAGTATATTTGTAGATTGTAAGCTCTTTTGAGCAGGGCTCTCTTCCCCTCTTCTATCGGTTACTGATCGCTTTTATTGTATATATATAATCACTACCCATACCCTGTGCCCCCTCTCCAGTTACTGGGATGGCTGATAATTCCCTCTGTGCCCAGTCCAGCTGGGAAGTCACTGCAGAAATGGATTCAGAATGTTGCATTAACCCCAGACATGATATACATATGTGTGCGTTGAACTACAACTCCCAGAAGCCCCAAGAGATCCTGAGAGTTATAGCTTAAGGGTCAACTGCAGAACTGCCCCCACATCCCAGTAGAAAGTAACAGTACAATCACATACCCTATAGAGCAGGGAGCAGGGGGTAGAACTGCCCCACATCCCAGTAGAAAGTAACAGTACAATCACATACCCTATAGAGCAGGGGGTAGAACGCCCACATCCAGTAGAAATAACAGTACAATCACATACCCTATAGAGCAGGGGGTAGAACTGCCCCACATCCAGTAGAAAGTAACAGTACAATCACATACCCTATAGAGCAGGGGGTAGAACTGCCCCACATCCCAGTAGAAAGTAACAGTACAATCACATACCCTATAGAGCAGGGAGTAGAACTGCCCCACATCCCAGTAGAAAGTAACAGTACAATCACATTCCCTATAGAGCAGGGGGTAGAACTGCCCCACATCCCAGTAGAACCAGTAACCAGTACAATCACATACCCTATAGAGCAGGGGGTAGAACTGCCCCACATCCCAGTAGAGTAACAGTACAATCACATACCCTAAATAGGAGCAGGGGTAGAACTGCCCAACATCCCAGTAGAAAGTAACAGTACAATCACATACCCTATAGAGCAGGGGGTAGAACTGCCCCACATCCCAGTAGAAAGTAACAGTACAATCACATACCCTATAGAGCAGGGGGTAGAACTGCCCCACATCCCAGTAGAAAGTAACAGTACAGTCACATACCCTATAGAGCAGGGGGTAGAACTGCCCCACATCCCAGTAGAAAGTAACAGTACAATCACATACCCTATAGAGCAGGGGGTAGAACTGCCCCACATCCCAGTAGAAAGTAACAGTACAATCACATACCCTATAGAGCAGGGGGTAGAACTGCCCCACATCCCAGTAGAAAGTAACAGTACAATCACATACCCTATAGAGCAGGGAGCAGGGGGTAGAACTGCCCCACATCCCAGTAGAAAGTAACAGTACAATCACATACCCTATAGAGCAGGGGGTAGAACTGCCCCACATCCCAGTAGAAAGTAACAGTACAATCACATACCCTATAGAGCAGGGAGGGGTAGAACTGCCCCACATCCCAGTAGAAAGTAACAGTACAATCACATACCCTATAGAGCAGGGGGTAGAACTGCCCCACATCCCAGTAGAAAGTAACAGTACAGTCACATACCCTATAGAGCAGGGGGTAGAACTGCCCCACATCCCAGTAGAAAGTAACAGTACAATCACATACCCTATAGAGCAGGGAGCAGGGGGTAGAACTGCCCCACATCCCAGTAGAAAGTAACAGTACAATCACATACCCTATAGAGGAGCAGGGGGTAGAACTGCCCCAATCCCAGTAGAAAGTAACAGTACAATCACATACCCTATAGAGCAGGGGGGTAGAACTGCCCCACATCCAGTAGAAAGTAACAGTACAATCACATACCCTATAGAGCAGGAGCAGGGGGTAGAAACTGCCCCACATCCCAGTAAGAAAGTAACAGTACAATCACATACCCTATAGAGCAGGGGGAGGGGGAGTAGAACTGCCCCCACATCCCAGTAGAAAGTAAACAGTACATCACATACCCTATAGAGCAGGGGGTAGAACTGCCCCCACATCCCAGTAGAAAAGTAACAGTACAATCACATACCCTATAGAGCAGGGGGTAGAACTGCCCCACATCCCAGTAGAAAGTAACAGTACAATCACATACCCTATAGAGCAGGGGGTAGAACTGCCCCACATCCCAGTAGAAAGTAACAGTACAATCACATACCCTATAGAGCAGGGAGCAGGGGGTAGAACTGCCCCACATCCCAGTAGAAAGTAACAGTACAATCACATACCCTATAGAGCAGGGGGTAGAACTGCCCCACATCCCAGTAGAAAGTAACAGTACAATCACATACCCTATAGAGCAGGGGGGGGGGGAACAGACAGGTTGAGCCTAAATGAGAAAAAAAGGAATACAAAACAGAGCCTCTGTCTATATTGTCCAATTGCATGCTGGGTATTGTAGTTTCATATTAACCCTAGCTGTAGGCTAATTGTTAGATACAAACTACATTACCCAGCATGCAGTGGAACAGGCACGCTAGTATCCAAACTACAAACCCGCCAAGGCTCCAAAAAATAGCCCAAAACTGTACCTTGGCGGGCTTCCACTTTGGAAACCCGCCAGGGCTTTAAATTAGTAGCCCAATTTGGCGGAACCTGGCAACCCCCGCTACTATGGTAATATGCCACACACAATATGGCGGCCGGTTGAGGTCTGTGGCGCTGTTATCGCGGGATTTGGAGCCTGTATAATGTGACTTCCCCTCAGCTCCGCCCTCTTTCTCGTCCTGCTTTACCGCTGGTAGAGGTGCAACTACTTATCGGTCGTCCCGAATCTGGGTTCATCCGACACCGAAACCGGCCCGAGTGAAGCGGACTGCCCCTAGTATTCTGCCGCCATGCCTCCCAAATTCGACCCCACCGAGATTAAAGTCGGTACGTGTGTATTTCTGGGCCTGTCCCACAGCCGAGCCCGCACGCCTGAGCCCGGCCGCCCCAGCAGGCCGCAGCCACGGTACTTGGGATCCTCCGGCTGCCTTCCCGTGGGGTAACGCTTCTACCGGGGCAGTAAGTGGGGGGGTATGGCCTGTGTTGGGTACAGGGTTTCCGGGTAATGTGCCCTGGTTGTGGGGCTTTATAGGGCCTGGGGGGGTAATACTATAGGTATGGTAAGGGGCTGGGGGGGTAATACTATAGGTATGGTAAGGGCCTGGGGGGGTAATACTATAGGTATGGTAAGGGGCTGGGGGGGTAATACTATAGGTATGGTAAGGGGCTGGGGGTAATGTACTGTATGTATGGTAAGGGGCTGGGGGGGTAATACTATAGGTATGGTAAGGGGCTGGGGGGGTAATACTATAGGTATGGTAAGGGGCTGGGGGGGTAATACTATAGGTATGGTAAGGGGCTGGGGGGGTAATACTATAGGTATGGTAAGGGGCTGGGGGGGTAATACTATAGGTATGGTAAGGGGCTGGGGGGGTAATACTATAGGTATGGTAAGGGGCTGGGGGGGTAATACTATAGGTATGGTAAGGGGCTGGGGGGGTAATACTATAGGTATGGTAAGGGGCTGGGGGGGTAATACTATAGGTATGGTAAGGGCCTGGGGGGGTAATACTATAGGTAAGGGCCTGGGGGGGTAATACTATAGGTAAGGGCCTGGGGGTAATACTATAGGTAAGGGCCTGGGGGGGGTAATACTATAGGTAAGGGGCTGGGGGGGTAATACTATAGGTATGGTAAGGGCCTGGGGGGTAATACTATAGGTAAGGGGCTGGGGGGGTAATACTATAGGTATGGTAAGGGGCTGGGGGGGTAATACTATAGGTATGGTAAGGGGCTGGGGGGGTAATACTATAGGTATGGTAAGGGGCTGGGGGGGTAATACTATAGGTATGGTAAGGGGCTGGGGGGGTAATACTATAGGTATGGTAAGGGGCTGGGGGGTAATACTATAGGTATGGTAAGGGCCTGGGGGGTAATACTATAGGTAAGGGCCTGGGGGGGTAATACTATAGGTAAGGGCCTGGGGGGGTAATACTATAGGTAAGGGCCTGGGGGGGTAATACTATAGGTAAGGGGCTGGGGGGGTAATACTATAGGTATGGTAAGGGCCTGGGGGGGTAATACTATAGGTAAGGGGCTGGGGGGGTAATACTATAGGTATGGTAAGGGCCTGGGGGGGTAATACTATAGGTATGGTAAGGGCCTGGGGGGGTAATACTATAGGTAAGGGGCTGGGGGGGTAATACTATAGGTATGGTAAGGGGCTGGGGGGGTAATACTATAGGTATGGTAAGGGCCTGGGGGGTAATACTATAGGTAAGGGCTGGGGGGTAATACTATAGGTAAGGGCCTGGGGGGGTAATACTATAGGTAAGGGGCTGGGGGGGTAATACTATAGGTATGGTAAGGGCCTGGGGGGGTAATACTATAGGTAAGGGGCTGGGGGGGTAATACTATAGGTATGGTAAGGGCCTGGGGGGGTAATACTATAGGTATGGTAAGGGCCTGGGGGGGTAATACTATAGGTAAGGGGCTGGGGGGGTAATACTATAGGTATGGTAAGGGCCTGGGGGGTAATACTATAGGTAAGGGGCTGGGGGGGTAATACTATAGGTAAGGGCCTGGGGGGTAATACTTATGGTAAGGGGCTGGGGGGTAATACTATAGGTAAGGGCCTGGGGGGGTAACACTATAGGTAAGGGCTGGGGGGTAACACTATAGGTAAGGGGCTGGGGGGGTAACACTATAGGTAAGGGGCTGGGGGGGTAACACTATAGGTAAGGGGCTGGGGGGGTAACACTATAGGTAAGGGGCTGGGGGGTAATGTACTGTATGTATGGTAAGGGCCTGGGGGGTAATACTATAGGTATGGTAAGGGCCTGGGGGGGTAATACTATAGGTATGGTAAGGGCCTGGGGGGGTAATACTATAGGTATGGTAAGGGCCTGGGGGGTAATACTATAGGTATGGTAAGGGCCTGGGGGGGTAATACTATAGCTAGGGCCTGGGGGGGGGGTAATACTATAGCTAGGGCCTGGGGGGAGGGGGTAATACTATAGGTAGGGCCTGGGGGGGGGGTAATACTATAGGTAGGGCCTGGGGGGGGGGGTAATACTATAGGTAGGGCCTGGGGGGGGGTAATACTATAGGTAGGGCCTGGGGGGGGGGGTAATACTATAGGCATGGAAAGTGTACTGGCTCTTGGGGTAATAAGCACTGGATATTTAATGTAAAACTGGGTTTGGGGCATCTCTCGAGTCAGTGGCGCTGCACATGCTCAGTGTGCTTTTGGCCTCTGCTGAGAAACTCCGTATTGCAGCCATAGTTACATGTGGCACCTTTAAACCATAGCTGATTACCCTTTTGTTATGGGTTACTAGTCCTTTTGGGTGGGCTACTTACCTGAACCTCAGATTGCCCCCTATTGTAGCTGGGAGTAATGGGCCACCAGTACCTCAAATAGCAAAGCCTGTAGCTTTTATAAATGTCTTGTTACCGGGGTCAGTGTCCTTAGCAACCTTAAAGCATTTTGTATGTTCCCCTTTAGCCACCCGCCACTATACCCGCCTGTCGTGGCTCGGTGTAATCCAGTGGTGCGCTGAGACCAACTCTCCTCTTAGGAAACAGGGCTCGTCTGTGTGTGATCATCCCTGTGCCGAAAGATGGAGCACAGACTCCCCCTATAGCGCCCGGGCTCCTCGCTTGTGATTGGTTCCTCTACTAAATGCCGGCTTTGTTTCTCTTCTAGTGTTCCTGAGATGTACTGGTGGGGAGGTGGGAGCCACTTCTGCTCTGGCCCCTAAAATCGGACCTTTGGGTTTGGTAAGTAACTGAATTACTGCCCAGAGCATTCCTTCTCTGTATATTTGTATTTATACATATGGGTAGGAGGTGCCATAGTGTTTCCCTTAGACAGTACAGTATGGGGGTACAGCTTATTGTGTGCCCAGAACATTCCATCTCTGTATATTTGTATTTATACATATGGGTAGGAGGTGCCATAGTGTTTCCCTTAGACAGTACAGTATGGGGGTACAGCTTATTGTGTGCCCAGAACATTCCTTCTCTGTATATTTGTATTTATACATATGGGTAGGGGGTGCCATAGTGTTTCCCTTAGACAGTACAGTATGGGGGTACAGCTTATTGTGTGCCTAGAACATTCCTTCTCTGTATATTTGTATTTATACATATGGGTAGGGGGTGCCATAGTGTTTCCCTTAGACAGTACAGTATGGGGGTACAGCTTATTGTGTGCCTAGAACATTCCTTCTCTGTATATTTGTATTTATACATATGGGTAGGGGGTGCCATAGTGTTTCCCTTAGACAGTACAGTATGGGGGTACAGCTTATTGTGTGCCTAGAACATTCCTTCTCTGTATATTTGTATTTATACATATGGGTAGGGGGTGCCATAGTGTTTCCCTTAGACAGTACAGTATGGGGGTACAGCTTGTGTGCCCAGAACATTCCCTCTCTGTATATTTGTATTTATACATATGGGTAGGGGGTGCCATAGTGTTTCCCTTAGACAGTACAGTATGGGGGTACAGCTTATTGTGTGCCCAGAACATTCCCTCTCTGTATATTTGTATTTATACATATGGGTAGGGGGTGCCATAGTGTTTCCCTTAGACAGTACAGTATGGGGGTACAGCTTATTGTGTGCCCAGAACATTCCCTCTCTGTATATTTGTATTTATACATATGGGTAGGGGGTGCCATAGTGTTTCCCTTAGACAGTACAGTATGGGGGTACAGCTTATTGTGTGCCCAGAACATTCCCTCTCTGTATATTTGTATTTATACATATGGGTAGGGGGTGCCATAGTGTTTCCCTTAGACAGTACAGTATGGGGGTACAGCTTATTGTGTGCCCAGAACATTCCCTCTCTGTATATTTGTATTTATACATATGGGTAGGAGGTGCCATAGTGTTTCCCTTAGACAGTACAGTATGGGGGTACAGCTTATTGTGTGCCCAGAACATTCCTTCTCTGTATATTTGTATTTATACATATGGGTAGGGGGTGCCATAGTGTTTCCCTTAGACAGTACAGTATGGGGGTACAGCTTATTGTGTGCCCAGAACATTCCCTCTCTGTATATTTGTATTTATACATATGGGTAGGGGGTGCCATAGTGTTTCCCTCAGACAGTACAGTATGGGGGTACAGCTTATTGTGTGCCCAGAATATTCCCTCTCTGTATATTTGTATTTATACATATGGGTAGGGGGTGCCATAGTGTTTCCCTCAGACAGTACATATTGGAGTATCAGGCACATGCAGTTATAGGTTATGCTGATTAATGCAATTTTTTTTTCTCAGTCTCCCAAAAAAGTGGGGGATGACATTGCCAAGGCTACCGGTGACTGGAAGGGGCTGAGGATCACAGTCAAACTGACCATCCAGAACAGACAGGCCCAGGTAACGCTGAGGGGGAACCTTTATGGGTTACGTGGAAAGCCTAAGATTTGGGGGTTCAGTCATTCCTGCTGGGGGCTGTTCCCCCGGGGGGTGGGCGGTGCATGCTGGGGGCTGCTCCCCTGGGGGTGGGCGGTGCATGCTGGGGGCTGTTGCCCCGGGGGTGGGTGGTGCATGCTGGGGGCTGTTGCCCCGGGGGTGGGTGGTGCATGCTGGGGGCTGTTCCCCCAGGGGTGGGTGGTGCATGCTGGGGGCTGTTCCCCCGGGGGGTGGGCGGTGCATGCTGGGTGCTGTTTCCCCGGGGGTGGGCGGTGCATGCTGGGGGCTGTTCCCCCAGGGGTGGGCGGTGCATGCTGGGGGCTGCTCCCCCGGGGGTGGGTGGTGCATGCTGGGTAAAGCCACCCGCCACTATACCAGCCTGCCGGTGGCTCGGTGTATTCCAGTGGTGAGCTGAGAGGAACCCCATCTTAGGAAACAGGGTCCTTCCGTTGCTATGAAAGCCCCTGTGCCGAAAGATTGGGGACACAGCATTCTGTACCAGGCCGGTGGGGGGGGGGGGGGGGGGGGCAGAATGGGGTAAATTGGCAGCTGGTCTGATTAACCCTTTCCTTTTGCAGATTGAGGTTGTGCCATCTGCCTCCGCCCTGATCATTAAAGCCCTGAAGGAGCCTCCCCGTGACAGGAAGAAGCAGAAGAACAGTGAGTTCTCTTATTGGCTCCTAATGTGCCCCACATGTCATTATGTGCCCCGCTACGGGCTGCAGCACTCCCAGGGGTAACTACAGGGCATGTAATGTGGCAAATGGCATTCAGCCCCTCCCCTATTCATATTTGTGTCTTATTCATACCACTCCCTGGTTGCTAAGGTAATTTGAGCCCTAGCAACAGGATAACTGACCCCGGCAGCCAAACCCTATTGCTCTGTGAGGCTCCAGTTTTATTGTTATTGTTACTTTTTATTCCTTATCTTTCTATTCAGCCCCTCCCCTATTCATATACCAGCCTCTCATCCAAACCAATCCCTGGTTGCTAAGGTAATTTGAGCCCTAGCAACAGGATAACTGACCCCGGCAGCCAAACCCTATTGCTGTGAGGCTCCAGTTTTATTGTTTACGTTTTTATTCCTTATCTTTCTATTCAGCCCCTCCCCTATTCATATACCAGTCTCTCATCCCAACCCCTCCCTTGTGAAATTGTTTTTTAAAAAAATTGCATTTGGTCTTTATTTTTTTTTTTACTTTGTTAGCCAGCTCTCCAGTTGAGAAGTTTAGCTGTTGCTGGTTGCTAGGTTGTAATTTACCTTAGTAACCAGTAGGCATGTACCGAATCCAGGATTTGGTTCAGGATTTGGCCTTTTTTTAGTGCATCCCTAGTAACCAGGGAGCGGTTTGAGAGAGATACATGAACCAATTGGGTTCCACTCTGTACAAACATGGCAGCCACCCGCCACTGTGGCAGTTTATTTCCTGACTGCCCACAGTCCAGTGGTGAGCTAATAACAACCGCCATCTTAGGAAACAGGTGCATTCTGGGTGTGGGTGAACCTGTGCCGAAAGATTGGAAACAAGCAGGCAACTCCCTGCGCCCCCTGATACTGATAGTTGTTGGGATATTTACCCCCGATAATGACCCTGGGCTTCTTATTTACCAGTTAAACACAACGGCAACATCTCCATGGACGAAGTGATCAGCATCGCCCGCCAGATGAGGCACCGATCCCTGGCCAGGGAGCTTTCCGGTAAGTACTGAATGGCCCCCGGGGGGGCCCTAGTATTTCTTCCCCCACCTCCCAAGTTTGGGATATACTCCTTATTAATGTTACAGATTTTACGTTTTTTTTAAAGGGCAAGTAGCACTAAATTAATGCTCCACCCCTTTTGTGATGTCATTGATGGGGGCGGGTCTATAAACAAAGGTGAGGGTTCCTTTGAGCACAACTAAGTACACATGGGGGGGGGGGCTGAGTTGGGTGTGTAGGGGCCCCTGGGATAGCTAGCGTTACCCAATATACACATTACTGATCAGTTAGGGCAGCTAACTAGTCCTGGTAACTGGCTAACCGGCACTTACCAAGGCAGCCTGGCATTCTAACCATATTGTTTTTTTTTAGGAACCATTAAGGAGATCCTGGGAACCGCACAGTCCGTAGGGTGCAACGTGGATGGGAGACACCCCCATGACATCATTGACGACATCAACAGCGGCGCAGTAGAGTGCCCGGCGGTAAGTAAGCCCCTCTCTCATTGGCTGCTTGTGGATTTAGTAGCCGCGTTGCTACAGTCGTGCCTGTGGGTAGCGACCTGTATGGCAGCCCCTTCATTTCTGTTCTTTCTCTCCACAGAGCTAAACCTGCCCTGGGAGCCAATGGGATTCCTCAATAAAGAGAGATTAACAGTCAGCTGTCTTGTGGTTTTTCATTGGTTTAGGCCCTTTATTTGGCTTTGGGTTTGCAGTTCTGGTGCCGGGGGGGGGGTTGATTGGCTTTAATGGAAGAAGACCTCTTGCAGTTGGTCTGTTTTTGTGGTTTCAGTTTAGCATCTCTCCATTTTTTGGGAATTTCAGCACTTATCTGGTTGTTAGGGTCCAAATTACCCTAGCAACCAGGCAATGGTTTTAAAAGGAATATAATTAGATATGGTGTAACTGCAGCCTTCTGTTAATGGCACCCCATGATCTGTAGGGAGGTTAGGGATTGTTAGTATGTTAGAGAACAATACTATTCCTAGCAACTTTGCAGTTGGTCTTTATTATAGCTTATTTGCTTTCTTTGTCTACATATCCAGCTTTCACAGGGGGGTCACAGACCCCGGCAGCCAAAACACAATTACTTTCTCTTTAGTCCCTCTACTATTCATTTTCTGATCTCTCAATTGCACCACTGCATGGTTGCTAAGGTCAACAAGACCCTAGCAACCCAGCTTCTAAAAATCCAAATTGAAGAGCTGCTGAACAAGCAGAAACTACAAAGAATAACTAATAAAAACCAGTTGCATATTAATGACCAATCATATTAAAGGTGGCCAAACGAGCCCAATTAATGCTGATATCGGGCTTATTTAATCATTGGGCCCTAGGGCCAAACCAATTACAAATGGGGGGGCCATCAACAAGCCAATACAGTCCCTGATCCAATGGGAATATCAGCTGCCCAATGTTGGCCGGGGTGCCCATACACGGGCAGATAAGTAGAAAGTGGTTGCTATGGTGTTGTGGGGCAGGAAAGGGAGGAGTCTGGGTAATTGCGCAGTGGCCCTTAGTGTGGGAAGAAACACAGACACAAGGATCCCACTAGGATTTTATTTAACTCCCTGCGGTACAGAAGTGATTTCTGGGGGAGAAAAAACCTCTGGGCCACATTTATCAATACCAGGCAAATTTACCCAGTAACTATGGGCAGTAACCCATAGCAACCTATGAGTGATTGGCATTTCTCAGGCAGCTGCAGGTAGAACAATGAAAGCAACAATTTGGTTGGTTGCTATGGGTTATTGCCTAGTGTTGAAAAATGACCCCCAGACTAAAGCTCATAGCGATATAACGGCCAACTTGGTCCCTCTGGACAGTTGCTTGACCAACTTTGGGCAGATAGCACTCTGGAACCAGCCAGTAGGAAGCCATTCACTAGTCCATTTCATTGGCTGAAAGCTCTGTATGGAGTTCACTGCATTGGCCCAATAGATATTGCGTTGCCAGGGTGGTGGCTGGAAGCAACGCTGAGCTGCCCTCCTGTTTCTGTGAAATGGTCACTGATTGGTGGTGCTGGGAGCTGTAGTTCAGAAACCCCTCTCTCTGTTCCCGGTGCTTGTATTCTATAGGTCAAGTCCAACTTTTAACAGAACCGCCGCCATACTTTCCTCCTATGATGATGCGCTGCCCTGTAAAGGCAAAATACAGTTACAGTAAATGGGGGGAGTGGTTTAAGGCCCCCCCCCCCCCCCCAGAACCCTCTGTTCCCTGCCCCCTCACTGGTTGGTGATAAATACCCCTAGGAAAGGGTAAAGTTGGCCGACCCGGACCACCAGGCGCCTGGCTGCCCATGAACATCTATGGCCACTAGGGATGGGCTGGCCAGCACAGGGCCCGCGGGTTTTGGCCAATGGGCACATAAGTTCCTTGGGTTGTGGGCGGGTTCTAACTGCCCCCCACTTCTGCCTATGGGAGTGGCTAATATATAGCTGTGCCCCACCCCCTCCATGACATCAGAGGTGGGTGGGGCAAGGGTATATAAATTGCCCCAGAGCTGTGGGGGTGGGTTCAATTTTTGTTGACCTGTTGCCTGCTTTTGTATTCTGGCTGACCAATCAGAACGGCAGGAAGTGATGAAGATGGCCACTTCCTGCCGATGTAACTTGAGCATCTGAATTGAGATGTGCCGGCCCACGAGGATCATTATAGGACTGAAAGGCCCCAGTTTGGCCAGTCGGGCAAGATGCATCAGGCAGCTTTATACGGGGTTCTTGTATTCTGAGGGTAGGGCCCGAGTTGCACCCTTGGCAGCCATTTTAAGTACGTTGACTTACGTCTTCGAAGGCCACGTTGTCAAACCCTTCCACTCCGTCACCGGGGCCGAAACCGCTGGGGGCCCCTGCCTGGTTCTTCTTCCTCTTCCGATAGATGAGGTACCCGATTGCCCCGCACAGGAGCCCCAGGAGCACCCCGAGGAGCACTGCCAGGATCGTTCCAGCGTTGGTTTTGCCCCCTATCAAACACGGAAACACCCTAAAGCACTGGCACTGGGGGGGGGGGGGGGCAAAAGAAATGCCCTTTTGGCCTTGGAAGATGCAGAATATACAGTTGTCAAATTTGCCCCTCTGTATTGGGTGGAACTTACCTCTCCCGTGTTCTCCTTCCTGTTCCTGTTTGGCGTCACATGACCTGCCCGTTACGTACTTCAGATCATCGAGTGCCACCGTAGCCGAGTGCGGCCGGGAGCCCTTGGAAGCCTCGAAAACAAACTGAAACCGGCAAAAACAAAAAATTAAAAATGGCACTTACCAGCCAATGGTTGGGCTTCTTTTAGTAAACTGCATTCTGATTGGCCGGGGAGCTTACCTGAAAGTCGACTGTGCTGTCCAATTGGAGTTGCTGTTCCTGCCAAGCGTTGCTGTGCTGCCCGTGTAGAACCCAAACGGGCCGCAGGCCCTGAGCGCTGCTCATAAACAGAACCAGCTCCCCCGCATCTGGGATGGACCAGAACCAACAATATCAAGTACTGCCTATGGCTTAGCTGCCCCCTCTGGGGTAAAACCGCTATAAGGAACGGCGGTATCTTACGGTAATGGTCGCCGGCGTCGGTCCGGTACCAGAAGCTGAAGCACGAGCCGCTGGTTGCCGGGAGTTGCTCACTCGTTAGCCAGGCAGAACTCCCCTCTGTGTGTAGGGATCCGGTATCCACGAAGGCGTAATGCCCTGCAAGCACAGCAACAATGTACCCTTAGTGCCCCAGAGGGGGGTTTGTTAGGGAGGGATAATGGGGCAACAAAGTCACTTGCCCTCCTTGGTGCCCAGCGTGTGGTCTTCATTGATGGCAGTTTTCTTCAAAAATTGTCCCGCCCCATTGGTAGAATCCCAGTCGTATGTGTCCACTAGTGGGAACCGAACATTGGACCAGGCACAGAACCCTGACTCGAAGTCACACGCGGCTATGGGGAAAGCAAAACGACTCATAAACATGGGGGGGGGGGCGGCAATAAGCCTGAGCTCTTTATTGAAGGGACAGACATAAGGCAGTACTGGGGAGGGGTGGGGGGGGGGGGGTGTTGTTAAGCCTGAGCTCTTTAGGTAGATAGGGGATAGGACAGACCTAAGGCAGTACTTTGGGGGGGGGGGGGGGGTAGATAGGGGATAGGACAGACCTAAGGCAGTACTGGGGGGGGAGGTTGTTAAGCCTGAGCTCTTTTGGTAAATAGGGGAAGGGACAGACCGAACCAGAATCAACTGGTCCAATAGATCATAGGTTTCCCTCTAACCTCAGGCTTTTCATTCGGGGGGGTAGGTACCTGGTTCATGACAGGGGTGGTGACTTATATGAATATCATCCAGAGCGACGTGACCCCGATCTCCTCCTGCTCCAACAGCTTCAAACCTGAGCTACGGGCAAAAGAACAAGAGGGAACGGGTCAAGCAGAGCCAATGAGACGCTCAGATACGAGACGTATGGAGAGTAGCAAGATGGACGCCAACACATTGGGTGGATATCGCCTCCTCACCTCCCACGTCCCCCCCGGGTGAATGGTCGCGCTCCTGTAGGCCCAGTTATCTCCGTGGGTTCTACTTGCACTCAGGAGCTTCCGCATCTCTTTCTTCTTCCCCTCCACAACATAGACATTCAGGGTCCCTGGGAAATAGATACTGGTTGTATATTGTCATGGAGCCCCCCAAGAATAATGGCGGCCTTTGTACTTGCCGAGCCTTTCTCACCTGATTGGTCGCCTCCAAACTGAGACCAGAAACTGACACAACCCGGGGCAGGCAGCGCGCCGTACGTGTCGGAGGTCAGCACAGCAGATGCCCTCCTTGGCAGAGCGGTGGAACTAGTATCAACCACCATGTAATGCCCTGTGGAGAGACCAACATTAAAAAGTACTCTTACGTCAAGTCTTCACCTTTCCACCCAACGGCCATTTCTCCTGGTCTCCATCCAACGTACAACCTGGCAATATTGGGAGGAACCTGGAATGTCCAAGCTTCTAACGAAGAGCCTCGTAGAGCGAGTTCTCTCACCCTGAGACTGCTCGTAACTATTGTAGAACGATGAGGGCATGGGGGGCAGAGGTCCATGTACTCTATAGAATAAGGTAGGCATGAAGACTAGATGGTTGGCCTAGTTGAAGGCCTTGATACTGTCCACCCATACTCCGACAGAACCCAGATAATTGATTTTGTCCACCACTGTTCTTATAGTGAGAGGCCTAGATGCCCCAGATGTTATCACTGTTCTCAATATTAGCCTGAAGCCAGAGCTTGCATATATATGTTCTCAAATGCCAACAGTTGGGAGGCCAGAACTTTCCCATGGAACTATTTGGAAGCCTAGAACTTGTCCATTTCTGTTCTACATTGATAACAGTTGGGAGGTGAGAACTTTCCCATCCCTGTTTCAGCGTGAAACTATTTGGAAGCTAGAACTTGCCCATTTTTGTTCTACTATGTCAACAGTTGGGAGGCCAGAACTTTCTCAGCCTTGTTTTGACATGGCACTATTTGGAGGCCTAGAACCTGCCCATTTCTGTTCTACATTGATAACATATGGGAAGCCAGAACTTTCCCATCTCTGTTACAGTGTGAAACTATTTGAAAGCCTAGAACTTGCACATTTTTGTTCTACAATGATAACAGTTGGGAGGCCAGAACTTTCCCATCCCTGTTTAGGACTATTTGGAAGCCTAGAAATTGCCCATTTCTGTTCTACAATGCCAACAGTTGGGAGGCCAGAACTTTCCCATCCCTGTTTAGGACTATTTGGAGGCGTAGAACTTGCCCATTTCTGTTCTACAATGCCAACAGTTGGGAGGCCAGAACTTTCCCATCCCTGTTTCTACACAGAACTATTTGGAAGTTGGGAGGCCAGAACTTTTCCATTCCTGTTTTGGCGTTGAACTATTTGGAGGCCTAGAACTTGCCCATTTCTGTTCTACATTGATAACAGTTGGGAGGCAAGAACTTTCCCATCCCTGTTTTGACACAGAACTATTTGGAGGCCTAAAGCTTGCCCATTTTTGTTCTACAATGCCAACAGTTGGGAGGCCAGAACTTTCCCATCCCTGTTTTGACATGGAACTATTTGGAGGCCTAGAACTTGCCCATTTCTGTTCTACAATGATAACAGTCGGGAGGCCAGAACTTTCCCATCCCTGTTTAGGAGGCCTAGAACCTGCCCATTCCATTTCTACCAACACATCAGCGCTCCGATTCTCTGCATTTTTTTGGCCCAATTTCACTGCAACTCCCCAACCTGAGTGGCCTCCTATCCAAGGGGCAGATCCGATACCCCTGGGTTGTGCTTAATACCTGCAATACTCTGTAGGGTGTGGTCGAAGAACGGACCAGGCTGGGGGCCGGAAGGGTTGGCGTTCTGGTTCTGATTCAGTTTCCACCTATATTGCCCCTCGGATTTGAAGCGGCAGGTACCGGCCTCAAAAGTGCATCTGGTTGGGGCAGCACAAGCGCCCGGCCTCAGCGTGATGTCATCCACCGCCATGTTTCCTACGGAGCCGTCACGCACAGCGTCCAACGCCAGCTGGAAGGGGGTAGCAACACCAGTTACCCCACTAGATAATGACGCCCCAGGGCAACTACCCATAATGTGGCTTTTCCTGCCTCTCCTACCTGGTATTTCCCTGCAGTCGGGATAGTGAGGGTGACGGATTCGTGGTGCCACCTGTTCCCATGGGTTCCGGTGCCGGTCCAGAGCAGAGTCTCCTTCCCATCAATGATACTCGACAAGATCAAAGTGCCTGAAAGGAAAATGGTAATTCAGTCTGAAATGCCTGAGCAGCCTGACTGTTGGAACAAAGCCCCGCCCCCAATGCCTGACCATGGGGAAGAGAGCAGCCCAAACCAGGAAATAGTGTCCTACCTGCGTCCGGGCCCCACACCCGGTAGTAGAAGGAGAGGCACTGGGAGTCTCCGGCAGAAGACTGGGCGTATGTGAGGAGTCGTGCCTTCATACCCCGGTCTGTGCGGGAACCCCCATCCACATAGATGAAGTTACCTGCAACAGAGAAGCTGAGCATTACGGATTCAAGATGGCTGCCTCCTTAAGAAGAAAGTCTGGGCATCGTAAGGGATTCAAGATGGCTGCCTCCTAAGGAAGGAAGTCTGGGCATTGCAAGGGATTCAAGATGGCTGCCTCCTAAGGAAGAAAGTCGCAAGGAAAGACCTACTGGGCAGTGTTCCCCCTTCAGGGGGGTATTGATTGTAGGGGTTTAACCCTTGTAAAGTGACAGAGCTGAGGGCACGTAGCCACCATGGGGGCAGATGTGACAATCAGGAACCTACCTTTGCCTGTGGTGTGGTCCCCCTGTGCCCCCATTATCCAGTCCATATCGTCCGTCGGGTCCTGGTACCAGCCACACGTGCCCGACTCAAAGTTACACGTTACGGGAGCTACGGATAATAAATGCCCTTAGGGTATCTCGGCCCAGGAGCACCTACACCCCCCCCCAGATATGTAGCCCCCCTAACCTACCTTCATCTACCGTCAGTTGTTTGATTCCACAGTCTATAAACTGAATTTCCTCCACCGCTGCGCCCCAGTCCCCCCCGGGCAGGGGTTCCACAGAGCCCACCAACACCAGCTACGGGCAAAAGGATGGGGGGCAGTTATGTACCCAGGTAAGTACCGGGGGGAGATTGGGTAACATAGAGTTGGGCAGCTCGGTACCTGGAACTGCTGCTTCCGTTCCCCGACTGGGATCACGACGGACCTCCATTCTGGTCTGGACTCCCCCTGGCTCCCCCAGATGTGGGAGTGGGCCCCCGATTCAGGATCCCACAAGCTCAGGGATAGGGACCCTGCAGGGCCACTGTTGAAGTAATAGGTCATTTTGACGGCACAAGTGGGTCCCACGGCGCACAAAGTCGGACTCCGAGTTTCTGCCCCAACCAGAAGGTTTCCTTGTGCCTGCTGCACCCCCAGATATTCTGGAAAAAGGGGGGGAACATTAATCAGAGTAGTGACCAACACAGCCTGGATTAGGGCTCATTGGCGCAGTGTAAAGTATTGGCCACTAGATGGCGTGGGTTTCCACCCCTCTATATAAATACACTATATATATATACCTATATAATGAAACGTATTCCTGCCCATACAATACCAGTCTGTGCCGAGGGTCCCCCCTTACTTCTAGTGTCTCCTCCAGGCAGCGCCCCATTGTCTGCCCCCCACTTTAGTTTCCCAATGCTCAGGTCTGTCCAATTAGCCGCGTTGTTATTAAACAGGAACCCTGTGGGGATAAGAAGATCCGGATCAGGCAGCTGCTTCATGTTACCCCCTGGTGCGAGTCAGTGTGACCAATACAATGTAGCATTAAGGGTCAGCTGACCCCTGCATTCCCCGCCCACTTACATCAGTGGAAAATGGAAGCCTCCACAGAGTAGAAATAGATTCGGTTCTAGGCTGCAGGGTAAGGGCAGAAAGGGGGGCGATCTTGAACCAAATAGGGCAGCAATCGATTGCCAGGGGGTGTTATTCCATCACTTTGATTAACAAGGGGAAACAATACCCTAAAACTGCCTTTAAGCTTAGGAGCCAGGATCATTGGCCCTTACCTGAGGCATCACGGCAGGTCTCTTTCTCCTGGTTAAAGGGTTTGGCTTGAGGGCTCAGGAGTCTTGGAGTTTCCACCATGGCCGGGGGGGGCCCTTAATGCAATGGAACATTGATTGTGATACATGTGTCAGGTGGGCACGTTGGCCGAGGGTTAGGGTGGGGCACGTTGGCCGAGGGTTAGGGTGGGGCAAGTTGGCCGAGGGTTAGGGTGGGCACGTTGGCCGAGGGTTAGGGTGGGGCAAGTTGGCCGAGGGTTAGGGTGGGCACGTTGGCCGAGGGTTAGGGTGGGGCAAGTTGGCCGAGGGTTAGGGTGGGCACGTTGGCCGAGGGTTAGGGTGGGACACGTTGGCCGAGGGTTAGGGTGGGCACGTTGGCCGAGGGTTAGGGTGGGACACGTTGGCCGAGGGTTAGGGTGGGCACGTTGGCCGAGGGTTAGGGTGGGACACGTTGGCCGAGGGATAGGGTGGGACACGTTGGCCGAGGGATAGGGCGGGTGCGTTGGCCGAGGGTTAGGGTGGGCACGTTGGCCGAGGGTTAGGGTGGGGCAAGTTGGCCGAGGGTTAGGGTGGGCACGTTGGCCGAGGGTTAGGGTGGGACACGTTGGCCGAGGGTTAGGGTGGGCACGTTGGCCCGAGGGTTAGGGTGGGACACGTTGGCCGAGGGTTAGGGTGGACACGTTGGCCGAGGGTTAGGGTGGGCACGTTGGCCGAGGGTTTAGGGTGGGCACGTTGGCCGAGGGTTAGGGTGGGACACGTTGGCCGAGGGATAGGGTGGGACACGTTGGCCGAGGGATAGGGTGGGACCGTTGGCCGAGGGATAGGGCGGGCGCGTTGGCCGAGGGTTAGGGCGGGCACGTTGGCCGAGGGTTAGGGTGGGACACGTTGGCCGAGGGTTAGGGGGGACACGTTGGCCGAGGGTTAGGGTGGGCACGTTGGCCGAGGGTTAGGGTGGGACACGTTGGCCGAGGGATAGGGTGGGACACGTTGGCCGAGGGATAGGGTGGGACCGTTGGCCGAGGGATAGGGCGGGCGCGTTGGCCGAGGGTTAGGGCGGGCACGTTGGCCGAGGGTTAGGGTGGGGCAAGTTGGCCGAGGGTTAGGGTGGGCACGTTGGCCGAGGGTTAGGGTGGGACACGTTGGCCGAGGGTTAGGGTGGGCACGTTGGCCGAGGGTTAGGGTGGGACACGTTGGCCGAGGGATAGGGTGGGACACGTTGGCCGAGGGATAGGGTGGGACCGTTGGCCGAGGGATAGGGTGGGCGCGTTGCCTGAGGGTTAGGGTGGGCGCGTTGCCTGAGGGATAGGGCGGGGCGCGTTGGCCGAGGGATAGGGTGGGACGCGTTGGCCGAGGGATAGGGCGGGCGCGTTGGCCGAGGGATAGGGTGGGACGCGTTGGCCGAGGGATAGGGTGGGACGCGTTGGTCGAGGGATAGGGCGGGGCGCGTTGGCCGAGGGATAGGGCGGGCGCGTTGGCCGAGGGATAGGGTGGGACGCGTTGGCCGAGGGATAGGGTGGGACGCGTTGGCCGAGGGATAGGGCGGGCGCGTTGGCCGAGGGATAGGGTGGGACGCGTTGGCCGAGGGATAGGGCGGGCGCGTTGGCCGAGGGATAGGGCGGGACGCGTTGGCCGAGGGATAGGGCGGGGCACGTTGGCCGAGGGATAGGGCGGGCGCGTTGGCCGAGGGATAGGGCGGGTATGTTGGCCGAGGATTAGGGCGTGTTTTTTTGGTTTAATATTAGGGTAACACTTACCTACTAGTTTGCACCCCGGAGAGAAGATCAGATCATCCAAAGCAACCACAGAGTCCGGCCCAGCCATTCCCTCAATGATAATCTGTAATGGGAAGGATTGGGGTGGGGCCCGAGGCACAGGGAAGGGGGGGGATCATTAGATAATAGCAGGACCCCCACTATCCATTGAGCTTTCATCTTCTGCCATTACTCTGCCCTGCCTTTTTCCTTCAGCCCCTACTGCTTCTGCTGGGAGTGAGTTCCCTGTACCTATTACTCATTTAGTCAAGTACCGCCTCCTGCCTTCAGCCCCTACTGCTTCTGCTGGGAGTGAGTTCCCTGTACCTAATACTCATTTAGTCAAGTACCGCCTCCTGCTTTCAGCCCCTACTGCTTCTGCTGGGAGTGAGTTCCCTGTACCTATTACTCATTTAGTCAAGTACCAGCTCCTGCCTTCAGCCCCTACTGCTTCTGCTGGGAGTGAGTTCCTTGTACCTATTACTCATTTAGTCAAGTACCAGCTCCTGCCTTCAGCCTCTACTGCTTCTGCTGGGAGTGAGTTCCCTGTACCTAATACTCATTTAGTCAAGTACCAGCTCCTGCCTTCAGCCCCTACTGCTTCTGCTGGGAGTGAGTTCCCTGTACCTATTACTCATTTAGTCAAGTACCGCCTCCTGCCTTCAGCCCCTACTGCTTCTGCTGGGAGTGAGTTCCCTGTACCTATTACTCATTTAGTCAAGTACCGCCTCCTGCCTTCAGCCCCTACTGCTTCTGCTGGGAGTGAGTTCCCTGTACCTATTACTCATTTAGTCAAGTACCGCCTCCTGCTTTCAGCCCCTACTGCTTCTGCTGGGAGTGAGTTCCCTGTACCTATTACTCATTTAGTCAAGTACCGCCTCCTGCCTTCAGCCCCTACTGCTTCTGCTGGGAGTGAGTTCCCTGTACCTATTACTCATTTAGTCAAGTACCAGCTCCTGCCTTCAGCCCCTGCTGCTTCTGCTGGGAGTGAGTTCCCTGTACCTAATACTCATTTAGTCAAGTACCAGCTCCTGCTTTCAGCCCCTACTGCTTCTGCTGGGAGTGAGTTCCCTGTACCTATTACTCATTTAGTCAAGTACCAGCTCCTGCCTTCAGCCCCTACTGCTTCTGCTGGGAGTGAGTTCCCTGTACCTATTACTCATTTAGTCAAGTACCGCCTCCTGCCTTCAGCCCCTACTGCTTCTGCTGGGAGTGAGTTCCCTGTACCTATTACTCATTTAGTCAAGTACCAGCTCCTGCCTTCAGCCCCTACTGCTTCTGCTGGGAGTGAGTTCCCTGTACCTAATACTCATTTAGTCAAGTACCGCCTCCTGCCTTCAGCCCCTACTGCTTCTGCTGGGAGTGAGTTCCCTGTACCTAATACTCATTTAGTCAAGTACTGCCTCCTGCCTTCAGCCCCTACTGCTTCTGCTGGGAGTGAGTTCCCTGTACCTAATACTCATTTAGTCAAGTACCAGCTCCTGCCTTCAGCCCCTACTGCTTCTGCTGGGAGTGAGTTCCCTGTACCTATTACTCACTTAGTCAAGTACCGCCTCCTGCCTTCAGCCCCTACTGCTTCTGCTGGGAGTGAGTTCCCTGTACCTATTACTCATTTAGTCAAGTACCAGCTCCTGCCTTCAGCCCCTACTGCTTCTGCTGGGAGTGAGTTCCCTGTACCTATTACTCATTTAGTCAAGTACCAGCTCCTGCCTTCAGCCCCTACTGCTTCTGCTGGGAGTGAGTTCCCTGTACCTATTACTCATTTAGTCAAGTACCAGCTCCTGCCTTCAGCCCCTACTGCTTCTGCTGGGAGTGAGTTCCCTGTACCTATTACTCATTTAGTCAAGTACCGCCTCCTGCTTTCAGCCCCTACTGCTTCTGCTGGGAGTGAGTTCCCTGTACCTATTACTCATTTAGTCAAGTACCGCCTCCTGCCTTCAGCCCCTACTGCTTCTGCTGGGAGTGAGTTCCCTGTACCTATTACTCATTTAGTCAAGTACCAGCTCCTGCCTTCAGCCCCTACTGCTTCTGCTGGGAGTGAGTTCCCTGTACCTATTACTCATTTAGTCAAGTACCGCCTCCTGCCTTCAGCCCCTACTGCTTCTGCTGGGAGTGAGTTCCCTGTACCTATTACTCATTTAGTCAAGTACCAGCTCCTGCCTTCAGCCCCTACTGCTTCTGCTGGGAGTGAGTTCCCTGTACCTATTACTCATTTAGTCAAGTACCAGCTCCTGCCTTCAGCCCCTGCTGCTTCTGCTGGGACTGAGTTCCCTGTACCTATTACTCATTTAGTCAAGTACCGCCTCCTGCCTTCAGCCCCTACTGCTTCTGCTGGGAGTGAGTTCCCTGTACCTATTACTCATTTAGTCAAGTACCGCCTCCTGCCTTCAGCCCCTACTGCTTCTGCTGGGAGTGAGTTCCCTGTACCTATTACTCATTTAGTCAAGTACCAGCTCCTGCCTTCAGCCCCTACTGCTTCTGCTGGGAGTGAGTTCCCTGTACCTATTACTCATTTAGTCAAGTACCAGCTCCTGCCTTCAGCCCCTACTGCTTCTGCTGGGAGTGAGTTCCCTGTACCTAATACTCATTTAGTCAAGTACCAGCTCCTGCCTTCAGCCCCTACTGCTTCTGCTGGGAGTGAGTTCCCTGTACCTATTACTCATTTAGTCAAGTACCAGCTCCTGCCTTCAGCCCCTACTGCTTCTGCTGGGAGTGAGTTCCCTGTACCTATTACTCATTTAGTCAAGAACCGCCTCCTGCCTTCAGCCCCTACTGCTTCTGCTGGGAGTGAGTTCCCTGTACCTATTACTCATTTAGTCAAGTACCAGCTCCTGCCTTCAGCCCCTACTGCTTCTGCTGGGAGTGAGTTCCCTGTACCTAATACTCATTTAGTCAAGTACCAGCTCCTGCCTTCAGCCCCTACTGCTTCTGCTGGGAGTGAGTTCCCTGCACCTAATACTCATTTAGTCAAGTACCGCCTCCTGCTTTCAGCCCCTACTGCTTCTGCTGGGAGTGAGTTCCCTGCACCTAATACTCATTTAGTCAAGTACCAGCTCCTGCCTTCAGCCCTTACTGCTTCTGCTAGGAGTGAGTTCCCTGCACCTAATACTCATTTAGTCAAGTACCGCCTCCTGCCTTCAGCCCCTACTGCTTCTGCTAGGAGTGAGTTCCCTGCACCTATTACTCATTTAGTCAAGTACCGCCTCCTGCCTTCAGCCCTTACTGCTTCTGCTGGGAGTGAGTTCCCTGTACCTATTACTCATTTAGTCAAGTACCGCCTCCTGCCTTCAGCCCTTACTGCTTCTGCTGGGAGTGAGTTCCCTGTACCTATTACTCATTTAGTCAAGTACCGCCTCCTGCCTTCAGCCCCTACTGCTTCTGCTGGGAGTGAGTTCCCTGTACCTATTACTCATTTAGTCAAGTACCAGCTCCTGCCTTCAGCCCCTACTGCTTCTGCTGGGAGTGAGTTCCCTGTACCTATTACTCATTTAGTCAAGTACCAGCTCCTGCCTTCAGCCCCTACTGCTTCTGCTGGGAGTGAGTTCCCTGTACCTATTACTCATTTAGTCAAGTACCGCCTCCTGCCTTCAGCCCTTACTGCTTCTGCTGGGAGTGAGTTCCCTGTACCTAATACTCATTTAGTCAAGTACCAGCTCCTGCCTTCAGCCCCTACTGCTTCTGCTGGGAGTGAGTTCCCTGTACCTAATACTCGTTTAGTCAAGTACCAGCTCCTGCCTTCAGCCCCTACTGCTTCTGCTGGGAGTGAGTTCCCTGTACCTATTACTCATTTAGTCAAGTACCGCCTCCTGCCTTCAGCCCCTACTGCTTCTGCTGGGAGTGAGTTCCCTGTACCTAATACTCATTTAGTCAAGTACCAGCTCCTGCCTTCAGCCCCTACTGCTTCTGCTGGGAGTGAGTTCCCTGTACCTATTACTCATTTAGTCAAGTACCGCCTCCTGCCTTCAGCCCCTACTGCTTCTGCTGGGAGTGAGTTCCCTGTACCTATTACTCATTTAGTCAAGTACCAGCTCCTGCCTTCAGCCCCTACTGCTTCTGCTGGGAGTGAGTTCCCTGTACCTAATACTCATTTAGTCAAGTACCGCCTCCTGCTTTCAGCCCCTACTGCTTCTGCTGGGAGTGAGTTCCCTGTACCTATTACTCATTTAGTCAAGTACCGCCTCCTGCCTTCAGCCCCTACTGCTTCTGCTGGGAGTGAGTTCCCTGTACCTAATACTCATTTAGTCAAGTACCGCCTCCTGCTTTCAGCCCCTACTGCTTCTGCTGGGAGTGAGTTCCCTGTACCTATTACTCATTTAGTCAAGTACCAGCTCCTGCCTTCAGCCCCTGCTGCTTCTGCTGGGAGTGAGTTCCCTGTACCTATTACTCATTTAGTCAAGTACCAGCTCCTGCCTTCAGCCCCTGCTGCTTCTGCTGGGAGTGAGTTCCCTGTACCTAATACTCATTTAGTCAAGTACCAGCTCCTCCCTTCAGCCCCTGCTGCTTCTGCTGGGAGTGAGTTCCCTGTACCTAATACTCATTTAGTCAAGTACCAGCTCCTGCCTTCAGCCCCTACTGCTTCTGCTGGGAGTGAGTTCCCTGTACCTATTACTCATTTAGTCAAGTACCGCCTCCTGCCTTCAGCCCCTGCTGCTTCTGCTGGGAGTGAGTTCCCTGTGCCTAATACTCATTTAGTCAAGTACCGCCTCCTGCCTTCAGCCCCTACTGCTTCTGCTGGGACTGAGTTCCCTGCACCCACTGCCCATTCAGTAACCTAGCACCTATTTTTCCTTAGTACTTTTGCTTCAGTCCCTGCCAGATCTACAGGAAGGCCGTTCCGCGCACCCACTACCCTATGGGTAAAGTAGCCCCTCCTGCCATTCCCACCCATTCTATGGTCCCTATAGGGAGATGTGTGTGATCCTTACTGTATGTTCTGGGTCCGGCAGCTGGAGGGTGACTTTCTCCCGGAGCCACACTTGCCCCCTCTGGCCCTGCCTTTCTGCCAACACTTTCTTTGCTTCGTTGCCCTTCTGGGAACTGATCAGCAGGCGGTTTCCGTCAGATCCATCCATAAGATAATACAGCACCACCTACACAAGATTTATACAGTCACATATGGGCCAGTGTAAAGCCTGGGGGTGCCCCATGGTGGCGCTAGAGTTACTTACAGAGCAAGGCTCATTGCTTGGCTGAGTGGGGAGAGACAACGCCGCTGAGGAACCATTCTCCACCTTCAGAAAGTAACCTGAAATATATACCAATGGTAATGCTCTGGCCTTGGGAATCCTCCCTGCAGTTCCAGCAAGTAACCACTAGGGGCAGAACCCAAGGGAATAAGCCAGATTGAACCCCCAGGAGCAGTGCAGGCTGGGAAGGGCTCTGGGAATCCTCCCTGCAGTTCCAGCAAGTTACCACTAGGGGCAGAACCAAAGGGAATAAGCCAGATTGAACCCCCAGGAGCAGTGCAGGCTGGGAAGGGCTCTGGGAATCCTTCCTGCAGTTCCAGCAAGTTACCACTAGGGGCAGAACCCAAGGGAATAAGCCTGATTGAACCCCCAGGAGCAGTGCAGGCTGGGAAGGGCTCTGGGAATCCTCCCTGCAGTTCCAGCAAGTTACCACTAGGGGCAGAACCCAAGGGAATAAGCCAGATTGAGCCCCCAGGAGCAGTGCAGGCTGGGAAGGGCTCTGGGAATCCTCCCTGCAGTTCCAGCAAGTTACCACTAGGGGCAGAACCCAAGGGAATAAGCCAGATTGAACCCCCAGGATCAGTGCAGGCTGGGAAGGGCTCTGGGAATCCTCCCTGCAGTTCCAGCAAGTTACCACTAGGGGCAGAACCAAAGGGAATAAGCCAGGCTGAATACCCCACCCCCTGATATCCTTACTGAACCTCACTATGCCACCATAGCAGTTAAGTACTCACCATTCCTATTGGCTGAAGTATGGTCTCTACTTGGCTTGGAGCCGATGCCATTTGCCCTGTGCCAGCTGTTAGGGGCAGTTGAATCCCACTGGCAGGAATCCGTCTCAAAGTTGCAGAATCGGTGCCCAGCTACAGTTAGTAGGAAACAAAACAAATGCATTGAGGAACCATCATGCAATAGGGCTGGTTAGTGATGACCACTAGGTCTAATACGATGGTCTACAACGTGCCAATAGGGCAAATGGTGGGGTAACTACATGACTTACTGCAATTGCTCTCGTCAGAGTTATCTCCACAGTCGTCAGTCCCATCACAGAGTGATTCTGGCATCACGCAAGGTCCAAGTGGGCACTGGTGGTACCCGGCAGGGCATGCCAACTGTGGAGCTGGGAACCCAAAAGAGACAACCCAAAACCAATTAGGTTTGCCCAGGACTATCTCAGAGGCTTTGTAGGCTGCTCAGTAGACCATGAAAATGTGGCCCTTGGTCTTGAGATTGAGCCAATCAGAATGAATTACCTGAGAGGCCACAGTGCCGGAACTCCAAGTCATCAATAGCAATGTCCCCTTGGCTTGAGGGGTCTCTGGAAGAGACCACAATGAGCTGAGGGGAGAGAGAAAACCAAGTGACCCCCTTGGAGATGATGGGAAAGTCCAACTGGTAGTGAAGGGAAGGTAAAGCCCCACCTGGAATTGCCCCCGGATCCGGCCTGGGTAGATTACGGTTTGTCTCCAGCCCAGGACGCTGCTCTTGGGACCGACCCATAAATTGTACGTTTGCGTTTTATCGGTGAGTTGCACGGAGAGGGTCCCGTTTATGGTCGTCGCATCTGAAAAGGTTGGGATCCAAGAGAAATTGGCCAATGACATTGTACAAGAGGAACAGCCAATGAGCTGGCTCGGTACTGGATGTGGCAAGATGTTAGAGTGCTTGGAAACCCATACATGGACAATGGTGTCAAAGAACCTCCCCCTACAACTCAGCCCCTCCCCCTGGCCTCTGCAAGGATCTTACCTGGGGCCCATATGTGGTAATGGAGGTGGATCTCACATGTAGCAGCCGCGTTACGTAGAATGGGTGACTGGAGGCTGGCCGTGGCTGCGGCTTTCCCCGTGTGGCCACCGGTGGCCATAAACCAACCTGCATGAGATGAAAGATCATTGTGAGGCATTTACTTTCCCTTTAAGTGAGATAAATGGGCGGTGCAATGTACCAAAAGCTAAAGGGATATGTGTGATCCCCATAGGGTTAAGTGCCCCATCTAGGGTCTTGCACTCACCTCATCTGTCCTACTGTCTCCATCTTGCCCTACTGTCCCCATCTTGTCCTACTGTCCCCATCTTGCCCTACTGTCTCCATCTTGTCCTACTGTCCCCATCTTGCCCTACTGTCTCCATCTTGCCCTACTGTCCCCATCTTGTCCTACTGTCCCCATCTTGTCCTACTGTCTCCATCTTGCCCTACTGTCTCCATCTTGCCCTACTGTCCCCATCTTGTCCTACTGTCCCCATCTTGTCCTACTGTCCCCATCTTGCCCTACTGTCTCCATCTTGCCCTACTGTCCCCATCTTGCCCTACTGTCTCCATCTTGCCCTACTGTCTCCATCTTGTCCTACTGTCCCCATCTTGTCCTACTGTCCCCATCTTGTCCTACTGTCTCCATCTTGCCCTACTGTCTCCATCTTGTCCTACTGTCCCCATCTTGCCCTACTGTCTCCATCTTGCCCTACTGTCTCCATCTTGTCCTACTGTCCCCATCTTGCCCTACTGTCTCCATCTTGTCCTACTGTCTCCATCTTGTCCTACTGTCCCCATCTTGTCCTACTGTCCCCATCTTGTCCTACTGTCTCCATCTTGCCCTACTGTCCCCATCTTGCCCTACTGTCTCCATCTTGCCCTACTGTCTCCATCTTGCCCTACTGTCCCCATCTTGTCCTACTGTCTCCCATCTTGTCCTACCGTCCCCATCTTGCCCTACCGTCTCCATCTTGCCCTACCGTCCCCATCTTGTCCTACCGTCTCCATCTTGTCCTACCGTCTCCATCTTGCCCTACCGTCTCCATCTTGTCCTACTGTCTCCCATCTTGTCCTACTGTCTCCATCTTGTCCTATTGTCTCCATCTTGCCCTACCGTCTCCATCTTGCCCTACCGTCTCCATCTTGTCCTATTGTCTCCTTCTTGCCCTACTGTCTCCATCTTGCCCTACTGTCTCCATCTTGCCCTACTGTCTCCATCTTGCCCTACTGTCTCCATCTTGCCCTACTGTCTCCATCTTGCCCTACTGTCTCCATCTTGCCCTACTGTCTCCATCTTGCCCTACTGTCTCCATCTTGCCCTACTGTCTCCTTCTTGCCCTACTGTCTCCATCTTGCCCTACTGTCTCCATCTTGCCCTACTGTCTCCATCTTGCCCTACTGTCTCCTTCTTGCCCTACTGTCTCCATCTTGCCCTACTGTCTCCTTCTTGCCCTACTGTCTCCATCTTGCCCTACTGTCTCCTTCTTGCCCTACTGTCTCCATCTTGCCCTACTGTCTCCTTCTTGCCCTACTGTCTCCATCTTGCCCTACTGTCTCCATCTTGCCCTACTGTCTCCATCTTGCCCTACTGTCTCCATCTTGCCCTACTGTCTCCATCTTGCCCCACTGTCCCCATCTTGCCCCACTGTCTCCTTCTTGCCCTACTGTCTCCATCTTGCCCCACTGTCTCTTTCTTGCCCTACTGTCTCGCTCTTGCCCTATTGCCTCCATCTTGTCCTGCTGTCTATATCTTAACTGACTGTCTCTATCCTGCTTTAAGCCCCCCGTTGAGGTGGGATCTAACAGACTTACCCCATCTGTTCCTCAGCGTGTGATCCCCATGGGGTCGGGTGCCCCACCTAGAGAAGGTTCTGCGCTCTCTGACCCACCGGTAGGACGAGGTGCTGACATCGGTCCAACCACAGTCGTCCTGCTCAAAGTCACAGCTGAAGGCTCTTCCCAACAGTGAGGATTCCTTGTGGTACCCTGAGGGGCAGATTAAGGTCATTAGTGTGAGCGGAACATATGGGGGCAAAATACCAGGGGGCAATAATAATAATATTAATTCTACTCACCACAATGTTTCTCATCTGAGCAATCCCACTGATCGCAAACAAAGTTACAGAGTTTCTCTGGGTTACACCAGCAACCTGCACAGAGAGGGTTAAATGATACAGCCAATAAAATCATAGCAAACCTTAGCTCAATTACTGTCCCCATCTTGCCCTACTGTCCCCATCTTGCCCTACTGTCCCCATCTTGTCCTACTGTCTCCATCTTGCCCTACTGTCCCCATCTTGCCCTACTGTCCCCATCTTGTCCTACTGTCTCCATCTTGCCCTACTGTCTCCATCTTGCCCTACTGTCTCCATCTTGCCCTACTGTCTCCATCTATCCCTACTGTCTCCATCTTGTCCTACTGTCTCCATCTTGCCCTACTGTCTCCATCTTGCCCTACTGTCTCCATCTTGCCCTACTGTCTCCATCTTGCCCTACTGTCTCCATCTTGCCCTACTGTCTCCATCTTGTCCTACTGTCTCCATCTTGCCCTACTGTCTCCATCTTGCCCTACTGTCTCCATCTTGCCCTACTGTCTCCATCTTGCCCTACTGTCTCCATCTATCCCTACTGTCTCCATCTTGTCCTACTGTCCCCATCTTGTCCTACTGTCTCCATCTTGTCCTACTGTCTCCATCTTGCCCTACTGTCCCCATCTTGCCCTACTGTCCCCATCTTGTCCTACTGTCTCCATCTTGCCCTACTGTCTCCATCTTGCCCTACTGTCCCCATCTTGCCCTACTGTCTCCATCTTGCCCTACTGTCCCCATCTTGCCCTACAGTCCCCATCTTGCCCTACTGTCTCCATCTTGCCCTACAGTCCCCATCTTGCCCTACTGTCTCCATCTTGTCCTACTGTCCCCATCTTGCCCTACTGTCTCCATCTTGTCCTACTGTCTTCATCTTGTCCTACTGTCTCCATCTTGCCCTACTGTCTCCATCTTGTCCTACTGTCTCCATCTTGCCCTACTGTCTCCATCTTGCCCTACTGTCTCCATCTTGCCCTACTGTCTCCATCTATCCCTACTGTCTCCATCTTGTCCTACTGTCCCCATCTTGTCCTACTGTCTCCATCTTGTCCTACTGTCTCCATCTTGCCCTACTGTCCCCATCTTGCCCTACTGTCCCCATCTTGTCCTACTGTCTCCATCTTGCCCTACTGTCCCCATCTTGCCCTACTGTCTCCATCTTGCCCTACTGTCCCCATCTTGCCCTACAGTCCCCATCTTGCCCTACTGTCTCCATCTTGCCCTACAGTCCCCATCTTGCCCTACTGTCTCCATCTTGCCCTACAGTCCCCATCTTGCCCTACTGTCTCCATCTTGTCCTACTGTCCCCATCTTGTCCTACTGTCCCCATCTTGTCCTACTGTCTCCATCTTGCCCTACTGTCCCCATCTTGCCCTACTGTCCCCATCTTGTCCTACTGTCTCCATCTTGCCCTACTGTCTCCATCTTGCCCTACTGTCCCCATCTTGCCTTACTGTCTCCATCTTGCCCTGCTGGCAATGACATGGGTCAGTACCGGGATACACACGGGTCAGTACATAGATACCGGGATACACACGGGTCAGTACATAGATACCGGGATACACACGGGTCAGTACATAGATACCGAGATACACACGGGTCAGTACATAGATACCGGGATACACACGGGTCAGTACATAGATACCGGGATACACACGGGTCAGTACATAGATACCGGGATACATATGGGTCAGTACATAGATACCGGGATACACACGGGTCAGTACATAGATACCGGGATACACATGGGTCAGTACATAGATACCGGGATACATATGGGTTAATACATACATACTGGGATACACACGGGTCAGTACATAGATACCGGGATACACACGGGTCAGTACATAGATACCGGGATACACACGGGTCAGTACATAGATACCGGGATACACACGGGTCAGTACATAGATACCGGGATACACACGGGTCAGTACATAGATACCGGGATACACACGGGTCAGTACATAGATACCGGGATACACACGGGTCAGTACATAGATACCGGGATACACACGGGTCAGTACATAGATACGGAGATACATATGGGTCAGTACATAGATACCAGGATACATATGGGTCAGTACATAGATACCGGGATACACACGGGTCAGTACATAGATACCGGGATACACACGGGTCAGTACATAGATACCGGGATACACACGGGTCAGTACATAGATACCGGGATACACACGGGTCAGTACATAGATACCGGGATACACACGGGTCAGTACATAGATACGGAGATACATATGGGTCAGTACATAGATACCAGGATACATATGGGTTAATACATACATACTGGGATACACACGGGTCAGTACATAGATACCGGGATACACATGGGTCAGTACATAGATACCGGGATACACATGGGTCAGTACATAGATACCGGGATACATATGGGTTAATACATACATACTGGGATACACACGGGTCAGTACATAGATACCGGGATACACACGGGTCAGTACATAGATACCGGGATACACACGGGTCAGTACATAGATACCGGGATACACACGGGTCAGTACATAGATACCGGGATACACACGGGTCAGTACATAGATACCGGGATACACACGGGTCAGTACATAGATACCGGGATACACACGGGTCAGTACATAGATACCGGGATACACACGGGTCAGTACATAGATACCGGGATACACACGGGTCAGTACATAGATACCGGGATACACACGGGTCAGTACATAGATACCGGGATACACACGGGTCAGTACATAGATACCGAGATACACACGGGTCAGTACATAGATACCGGGATACACACGGGTCAGTACATAGATACCGGGATACACGGGTCAGTACATAGACACATGGGTGCTGCTCAGTAGTATAGAGCTGTAGTCGCACACAGTAATTTGGGTTGATAAGGGTTCTGGGTTCTTACCTGGGCAGCAGAGGGAGAGGAGGATGAGGAGGAGAGCGGGCCCGTACATGACTGGAGAGAAGAGGAAGAGCTGCCAGTGGACTTTCACCCATCAGGAAGACTGGGCCGCGCTGGGGAGAGATTCCTGCGCTGAGTAACGGGAGGTGCAACCTGAATGGGATCAAACCATCACACCCAGCGGGGGTTTGGGCACCAACATAACTTTGAATTATGGGGTGCTCCCCACCCTCAGCTATAACCAAGGGAAGGGTTGACTGTGATAGGACTAGAGTCTTTTGTTAAACTCAGCTACTATATTATATATTACTATATACACAATTACTACATTCTATTGGCCTTTATTTCAGGCTGAAACTGCTGTAACTCACTGGGTCGGTCTGAAACAGAAATGTCAGCCCAGTGGGCCAGTACCAGAACCCATCTCTGCCCCCAGTCTCAAGGGGTGCCCTTGGCATGTTCAGTGGGGCCCTTGAAAGCAGGGGGGGGGGGGGGGGCAGCTACAGGTCTGCTCCCCAGTTGGCCCACAGAACTCCATACTGGTGTTGCCTGGGGCGCTGCTGTTTGATTGGCCCCCAGTGTTGCTCTTACTTTATATGAAGTTCATAGTTCAGCTGTAACCAAACACTATGCGGCCGGCCCGCTGGAGGCCAACGTGCCCAGGAATGGTGTGAATGATTAAAGAACACCGGGTGGCCAATCATCGGGCAGCGTTTTGTCCACACAGCACAACAGGGACGACCTTAGGACCATCGAGCAGCAGCATCGCACTTATCTCTCCCTAATGAGGCCATAAACTCCCCCATTGGTATTTATGGTCTGTAATCTCTGCCCTTGCACTTCCACCTTCTGCCCCTAGGGGAGCTATAACCCCCACTCTTATACAGAAACTCAATGGATCCAGTTGGCTGGAAAGGGGGTGTTAACTTACTGCCCCCCAAAATGGACATTTCACATACCCATGAGTTCCGGTAAGTGATCCCTCACAGTTACATCCAACAAAACAACTTTGGAATCGGGTTTTGGGCCAAGGACCGGTGCTTCCAGCCAAATGCCATTTTATAGATGGGACGGTGAGATTACGGAGTTAATAATTACCCCACTGCAGCGTTCAGGCCAATTCCCCACCACTGTGATTTGTCCCATAGACATCAGTGCACTGTGATCATAAATAAAAGTCTTAATCAAGCCCCTCCCCTGCCTGAACAGTGGGAGGAAAGCAGCCCACAAACAGGAAGTGGATGCTGATTGGAGGCAGGAGTAACCAACTGAGGGACTTGCTTCCCATTGGATATGAGAGAACCCAACACACAGTAGACACATCATCTGCATTTTTATTGAGTGACCCCCAAACCCAAGCTGTGTGCAACAAGGCTGTAAAGTAAGGCAGTGCTGTATATAACACAATACAAGAATCCTCGCTTTACGGCAGGCTGCTGAATTCTATACAGAAATTATTTCTGCCCAAGTCTCTTTCTTGGCACAAGGGGGCGACGTGGAGCACAGGGAGGCTGGCAGGACAGAGGGGAGACAAACGCTACATGTTGTTCTTCTCCTGGGGCTGAATTTGCCCCCCCTGTAGGCGGCGCTGTTGGGTATGTGTAAATCCGGAACATTCAGTATCCTTCATCTGCCCACGTAACTTCATAATCGGGGTATTTGGCTTTCACTTTCTCCATGGTCACCGCGTGCCTCGCCCGGCCAAAACCCTACAGAATAATGTTATACAGGGAACTCTGAGTATCACTCATGTATTATAAGGGATAATGTACCCCCTACTGTAAATGATAAGGATATTAGCAGTCACTGAGGGGTTCTGTGCCCCCCATATAAAGGCACAAGGCTGCAGGCTGAGTTATACAGGGAACTCTGAGTATCACTCATGTATTATAAGGGATAATGTACCCCCTACTGTAAATGATAAGGATATTAGCAGTCACTGAGGGGTTCTGTGCCCCCCATATAAAGGCACAAGGCTGCAGGCTGAGTTATACAGGGAACTCTGAGTATCACTCATGTATTATAAGGGATAATGTACCCCCTACTGTAAATGATAAGGATATTAGCAGTCACTGAGGGGTTCTGTGCCCCCCATATAAAAGCACAAGGCTGCAGGCTGAGTTATACAGGGAACTCTGAGTATCACTCATGTATTATAAGGGATAATGTACCCCCTACTGTAAATGATAAGGATATTAGCAGTCACTGAGGGGCTCTGTGCCCCCCATATAAAGGCACAAGGCTGCAGGCTGAGTTATACAGGGAACTCTGAGTATCACTCATGTATTATAAGGGATAATGTACCCCCTACTGTAAATGATAAGGATATTAGCAGTCACTGAGGGGCTCTGTGCCCGTATGTATATTAATACGGTGCCGGTTGGTTACCAGGGAGTATCCGTAGATGTGGATTTTCTTGGCTTGGCTCGCGTGCCGGATTCTCCCTCCTCCCAGACACTCGCAGTCATACACCCCCTTTTCTACGTCGGCGGACACTTTATCGTAGATATCGGCTGCAATAGGGAGAGAGTCACAGTCAGCAGCGCAGAGGATGTTACACCAATTTAAGTTTTAGTATGTTATAGAATGCCCAGTTCTTAGCAACCTTTCAATTGGTCTTCATTTTATACCTGTTAACGTTTCTAAATTATTTGCCTTTTTCTTCTGACTCTTTGCAGCTTTCAAATGGGGGTCACTGACCCCGGCAGCCAAACCCTATTGCTCTGTGAGGCTCCAGTTTTATTGTTATTGTTACTTTTTATTCCTTATCTTTCTATTCAGCCCCTCCCCTATTCATATACCAGTCTCTCATCCAAACTATTCCCTGGTTGCTAAGGTAATTTGAGCCCTAGCAACAGGATAACTGACCCCGGCAGCCAAACCCTATTGCTCTGTGAGGCTCCAGTTTTATTGTTACTGTTACTTTTTATTCCTTATCTTTCTATTCAGCCCCTCCCCTATTCATATACCAGTCTCTCATCCAAACTATTCCCTGGTTGCTAAGGTAATTGGAGCCCTAGCAACAGGGTAACTGACCCCGGCAGCCAAAACCTACCACTCCCTGAGGCTCCAGTTTTATTGTTATATTATTCTATTCAGGCCATCTCTTATTCGTTAATTCAATGCCTCACTCACATCGTTGCTTGGTTGCTAGGGTAATGTGGGCCCTAGCAACCAGATAGTTGCTAAAATGCCAAACTGGAGAGCTGCGAAATAATTCAAAAACCACACATAATAAAAAAAATGAAGACCAATTGCAATTTGTTTCAGAATATCACTCTCTGCATCAAAATAAAAGTGAATTCAACCATAAACAACCCCTGTAGAGGGAAAAGACCTACAGGTCCCCCCCCCCCCATGCTCTCCACCCAATGAGCACCCATTCAATCATTTATGGTACCCCAGGGGTATCCAGTGCGACTATTCCTAGGCCTCCCCATTTCTAGCAGCTTCACACTCCATTCATTCTCCAGCCTATTCCCGGCTTGCCACACTAAAGATGGCGGCGCCCACCGTGCTCACCGTGGTACTCAGCCCAGCCGTACCCCCTCACTATGTCCTTGTACTCCTCGGAACCTTCCTTAATGTGGACCCGGATCAGCACGTACTTAAAAGTGCCGTCTGGGTCTATATCTACTTCAGGAATACGAACTAAGCCCTCGGCCGCCATCTTTACTCCTCCCCACAGAGCCGCTGTCAACTTGGGACCATACCCCGCCTCTTCCTCCAACCACGGACCAATAGGATAACAGCTCCTGCTATGTGCCAAGCACCTTAACCAATAAGCGTCGGGTTAACAAAGAGTCGTGGAACGCAACTAAAAACGACGCCATCTTGTTTTAATATGGCTGTGTTGTTTGTGAGGTAGTTGATGTAGATCTCTGAGGGCATTTTTAACTATTTGAGTGAAATTATTATTGGCTAAAGGTGTCCTCTGGGTAGCCTCAGTACTTTAGGAGGTATAGTTATATATATATATCTATATATATCTATATCTATATATCTATATATATATATATCTATCTATATATATATATCTATCTATATATATATATATATCTATATATCTATCTATATATATATCTATATCTATATATATATATATATATATTTATATATTTACCTTATCTTACTGGGGGTGTACAAGTGATACTACATACAATGGTTTTAATTGTATATAAGTAAAATACCTATATTAACTATATTTCTGTGTAGTTCCTTCCCCAACTATGTAGCAGAGGTGTCAATCATCATCATGAGGTAAATAATAATCCAGTCCTGTTTTTTTTAGGCCTCAATGTCTCTTCCCGCTAAATGATAACGTGAAATAAGGTCTCAGAAAGGCTCGGAGTGGATCAATATCTCCCTCAGGACATGGAGTTGGTTGACAGGTCTGTTACAGCCATTAGTAGGCATGTCCATACCTCCCAACATTTGAAAATGAGAAAGAGGGTGAAAATATTTTGCCGCGTGCAGCGCGGCTGAATTTTTTGACCACGCCATTTTTGCACATTGTCCCATTGTCCCAGATACTTAATGAAATGTCCTATGGTGCCTTTAAGTGTCCTGCTCGTCTTCAGGTCTTCTCGGCTTCCTTCGGGTTTTCTCAGCTCCTTCTTTCACCGCTGTCTTCGGATCTTCACGGCTCCTTCCTGCACATTTGTCTTCAGCTGTTTCCGGCTCCTTCAGGTGCTTCGGTTCATCATCTATTTTGTCGTGGGTGCCGGTGCTGCTCAGGCTGTGGGTCACAAAATTTACACTGGTACTGCTGTGCCTTTTATCTACTACTCAACAAGCTCTACTTACTGCTCCATTTAAAAAAAAAAAAAAAAAGCTTGGTGAGTCCCTGACTGATTAATAAATAATTAATATTAATTAAACATCTTTGTTACAGTCAGGGACTCACCAAGCTTGATGTATTAAAAAATGGAGCAGTAAGTAGAGCTTGTAGAGTAGAAGACAAAGGCACAGCAGCACCAGCGTACCTTTTGTGACCCACAGCCTGAGCAGCACCAGCACCCACCCTGTTCACTCTGAATTTGAAGTGAAATGGCTGGCTATGCCATAGTAAAAGGAGATTGCATTGCTGTTAGCAGCAGTGGGTTAGGATTTCTTAGCAATACAGAGGTTTTAAAAGGGGTGAGGGCAGGAAGCACTTGAATTTGGTCCATAGATGTCCTAAATTGGACTTGCACACATTCAGAAAACTATGAAAAGGACCAAGATAACCCAAAGTGCCTGAAGGAGCCAGAAAGAGCAGAAGAAAAACGCGCAGGAAGAAACCGTGAAGATCCGAAAGACAGCGGGACAGTTGGTACCTATGGGCATGTCCCCTGTCTGTGCAATGTCACTTCCCAAATTCCGTGACCAGAATGAAAATCATTAGCAGCCATTGCTGTCTCACTACAATTCCCAGCATCCTGTGTAAGCCAAAGGGAGCTGCCGAATGTCTTAGTTAAAAGCCCAAGAGCAGCTGGATAGCTTACAGTCTTATTGGGTTTATTCTATCTTGTTTCTGCAATAGATATTCAAGTTAACTGTCTGTTATATTATGCTCCTTTTATTCTCAATGTTGATCTGGGGTTAATCACAACTTTATATCATCCCTTTTATGTCTTTCAGCATCTAAACTGCAGATTTCAGCATAAATTGGATTCTTTTATGGAGGCACGTGAGTAACGACTATAACAACAATACTAGTAGTATGGGTGAGTTAGCAGGAAGGAGCAGTGCCGAATGCTTCTGCTGAGCAATCACATCATCTCTGCACCTTTATTGATGCAGAACATGGTGTACCTTGCCTTTCAAATAATCAGATATTTTTTAATTACCCTGCAAATATAGTATCTGTGAGTAGCGGCGATGGCCATTACTGAACAATTAGCTACCCCCACAAACTTTGATTTCTGTGCTCCATTTCTTCCTTTCGTTCATAGGATTGTCAATAATCTGTTTCACCTAACACGACTGTTACCGGCATTACTGTACACACCATTAAACTGCGAACAAGCCTGGAACCGACACATTTCTATTAAAGGGATGGGCCACCTTCAATTTAACTTTTTATATGTTATAGAATGACCAATTCTAAGCAACTTTTCAAATGGTCTTTACTATTTATTTCTTATAGTTGTTGAATTATTTTCCTTCTTCTTCAAACACTTTGTAGCTTTCAAATGGGGGTCACTGACCCCGGCAGCTAAAAAAACTATTGCTCTGTGAGGCTCCCTCACCTAGTATCTCATTCAAACCCCTCCCTGGTTGCTAAGGTAATTTGGCTGTTCTGGCTCCAAACTGGAGAGCTGCTGAACAATCATTAAAATAATAAAAAAAAATACAGGTACTGTTTTATTATTACAGAGAAAAGGGAATCATTTAACCATTAAATAACCCCAATAGGACTGTTCTGCCACCCAATAAGGGGTAATTATATCTTAGTTGGGATCAAGTACAAGTACTGTTTTATTATTACAGAGAAAAGGGAATCATTTAACCATTAAATAAACCCAATAGGGCTGTTCTGCCCCAATAAGGGGTAATTATATCTTAGTTGGGATCAAGTACAGGTACTGTTTTATTATTACAGAGAAAAGGGAATCATTTAACCATTAAATAACCCCAATAGGACTGTTCTGCCACCCAATAAGGGGTAATTATATCTTAGTTGGGATCAAGTACAAGTACTGTTTTATTATTACAGAGAAAAGGGAATCATTTAACCATTAAATAAACCCAATAGGGCTGTTCTGCCCCAATAAGGGGTAATTATATCTTAGTTGGGATCAAGTACAGGTACTGTTTTATTATTACAGAGAAAAGGGAATCATTTAACCATTAAATAACCCCAATAGGACTGTTCTGCCACCCAATAAGGGGTAATTATATCTTAGTTGGGATCAAGTACAAGTACTGTTTTATTATTACAGAGAAAAGGGAATCATTTAACCATTAAATAAACCCAATAGGGCTGTTCTGCCCCAATAAGGGGTAATTATATCTTAGTTGGGATCAAGTACAGGTACTGTTTTATTATTACAGAGAAAAGGGAATCATTTAACCATTAAATAAACCCAATAGCGCTGTTCTGCCCCAATAAGGGGTAATTATATCTTAGTTGGGATCAAGTACAGGTACTGTTTTATTATTACAGAGAAAAGGGAATCATTTAACCATTAAATAAACCCAATAGGGCTGTTCTGCCCCCAATAAGGGGTAATTATATCTTAGTTGGGATCAAGTACAGGTACTGTTTTATTATTACAGAGAAAAGGGAATCATTTAACCATGAAATAAACCCAATAGGGCTGTTCTGCCCCAATAAGGGGTAATTATATCTTAGTTGGGATCAAGTACAGGTACTGTTTTATTATTACAGAGAAAAGGGAATCATTTAACCATGAAATAAACCCAATAGGGCTGTTCTGCCCCAATAAGGGGTAATTATATCTTAGTTGGGATCAAGTACAGGTACTGTTTTATTATTACAGAGAAAAGGGAATCATTTAACCATTAAATAAACCCAATAGGGCTGTTCTGCCCCCAATAAGGGGTAATTATATCTTAGTTGGGATCAAGTACAGGTACTGTTTCATTATTACAGAGAAAAGGGAATCATTTAACCATTAAATAAACCCAATAGGGCTGTTCTGCCCCCAATAAGGGGTTATTATATCTTAGTTGGGATCAAGTACAGGTACTGTTTTGTTATTACAGAGAAAAGGGAATCATTTAACCATGAAATAAACCCAATAGGGCTGTTCTGCCCCAATAAGGGGTAATTATATCTTAGTTGGGATCAAGTACAGGTACTGTTTTATTATTACAGAGAAAAGGGAATCATTTAACCATGAAATAAACCCAATAGGGCTGTTCTGCCCCAATAAGGGGTTATTATATCTTAGTTATAAGGGATATAACATTTAAAAATCTGAATTATTTGATAAAAATATGGGAGACAGCCTTCCCGTAATTTAGAGCTTTGTGGATGACTTGTTCATTATACCCACCAAGCCCCTGCCCCAGTTACACATTACAAATTAGTTTAGCTTAAAGGAGAACTAAAGCCTAACTAAAGAAGTAGGGCAGAAATGTCGAACATTAGGGTTTGGGTTTCGGTACCAGCCCAAGGCAACCGCAGAGAGAAGATCTGAGCCCCTAAAGATCCCCCCAGTAGCCCCCATCTTCTCTTCTGCTGCTTCACTGCACATGCTTTGGGCTGCTGTCAGTTACTGAGCTTAGGGATTGACTCACAATATACTGTATATATAGAATATAAATCTGAGTAGTAATCTGAGTAATAAGTCTGAGTAGTAAATAATACAGATAGTTACTGCGCAGCAGCTCTGAATGTAACAATCAGCCCTGTAGCATCAGTTTATATGACTGACAGTCTTCATTTTCTCATTGATAATTTGCGACAACCCCTAAGCTCAGCTTCTCAACAGCTTTTCAGTGCCCACTGAGCATGTGTAGTGTCACAGGCACTTTCCCAGATAGGTACAGGGTCAGACAGGGCCCAGACCCAGTCCCCACTGGCACTCCCCCTGCCCCTGGGAGGGGTTGGGTGGCCAGCTGGGGCCTCCAGGTGAGGTGTGGAAGCCATGGCTGGGGACCTTGGGGTGAGTACAGGGCCCCTGGATAGGAAGCTCCTATGACAACTTTGAAGGCCTGGATCATTACTGCTATAGATATGCTTAGGGCTGTAATTAGGTCCAGTGCCACCCCTATGTTGTGGAAGTGATGTCACACGTACAGGTCTGTCTGACATCACTTCCACTGGAAGTGATGTCACAAGCGCCACAGATCGCTGTGGAAACCCTCACCCCCAGCTCCGCTGTGTAAGAACCCATGGTCCGACCCAATATGGCTGCCTCCTTGGCACAGGCCCTCGGGTGCCTATAGATACTCAGGAGTGTTTAGTTCTCCCTTAGCTGAGTTGGGGCGCCTGCGATGTACTGAAATGAATAACAAATCCCGGGACATGTACATTCAAGTTTATACTTTATTATATTCCAATATCATCATTACTCCTGGGCGGGCAACTTCTTTTTTTTTTTTAATTCTCTGTCCAAAAGAAAAAAATAAAAAAAAAGATTTCTACAAGATAATGCGGAGTAATACAAGTGCTTTAGTCTGATGCTTGCAGGTAAGAGAACTAATAACGAGGTTCTTGCATGCCTTTCTACTGCTATGTGGGCAGGGAGAGCGCCCCCCACTGTGTAAGTAGTGCCATCTCTAGTCCTTTATACTTTACAGACAACACTCATGCAGGTACAAGTGCAGTTAATATACCGCCCCCCCCCCCATCTAGAGGGGGACAGTATCATCAGAACCAACCTCTTTACTGTCAGAACCACCCACGGAGCTTCGGCTCTGACAGTGAGGAGGTTAGAATGTATATAGTATAGTGGCCCCCTTGGGTGCTTTAAGCTAAGCATAATAATAGGGCCTAAAGCTCCCACCCCCTCCTTTCACCCAGTGTAATGAGAAAACTGAACTCAGGGAATATTACATTTCTCCCTTGTTGCTTAAAGGAACAAATGAAAATCTGGTAAAATAATTCAAATATAATGTACTGTTACCCTGCACTGCTAAAAGTGGTGTTTTTGGTGCAGAAACCCTACTATAGTTTATATAAATACCCTGCTGTGGGGGCAGCCATTCAAGCTGGAAAATAGGAGAAAAGGCACAGGTTACATAGATGATAGCACATAAAATACCATTGTATTCTACAGAGCTTATCTGTTATCTGTAGCAAACACCCCAGCTGTACCGGTGCAGGAATGGCTGCCCCCGGGGCTACACAGCGGGGTATTTATATAAACTATAGTAGGGTTTCTGTAGCAAACACCCCAGCTGTACCAGTGCAGGAATGGCTGCCCCCGGGGCTACACAGCGGGGTATTTATATAAACTATAGTAGGGTTTCTGTAGCAAACACCCCAGCTGTACCAGTGCAGGAATGGCTGCCCCCGGGGCTACACAGCGGGGTATTTATATAAACTATAGTAGGGTTTCTGTAGCAAACACCCCAGCTGTACCAGTGCAGGAATGGCTGCCCCGGGGCTACACAGCGGGGTATTTATATAAACTATAGTAGGGTTTCTGTAGCAAACACCCCAGCTGTACCAGTGCAGGAATGGCTGCCCCCGGGGCTACACAGCGGGGTATTTATATAAACTATAGTAGGGTTTCTGTAGCAAACACCCCAGCTGTACCAGTGCAGGAATGGCTGCCCCCGGGGCTACACAGCGGGGTATTTATATAAACTGTAGTAGGGTTTCTGTAGCAAACACCCCAGCTGTACCAGTGCAGGAATGGCTGCCCCCGGGGCTACACAGCGGGGTATTTATATAAACTATAGTAGGGTTTCTGTAGCAAACACCCCAGCTGTACCGGTGCAGGAATGGCTGCCCCCGGGGCTACACAGCGGGGTATTTATATAAACTATAGTAGGGTTTCTGTAGCAAACACCCCAGCTGTACCAGTGCAGGAATGGCTGCCCCCGGGGCTACACAGCGGGGTATTTATAAAAACTATAGTAGGGTTTCTGTAGCAAACACCCCGGCTGTACCGGTGCAGGAATGGCTGCCCCCGGGGCTACACAGCGGGGTATTTATATAAACTATAGTAGGGTTTCTGTAGCAAACACCCCAGCTGTACCAGTGCAGGAACGGCTGCCCCCGGGGCTACACAGCGGGGTATTTATAAAAACTATAGTAGGGTTTCTGTAGCAAACACCCCGGCTGTACCGGTGCAGGAATGGCTGCCCCCGGGGCTACACAGCGGGGTATTTATATAAACTATAGTAGGGTTTCTGTAGCAAACACCCCAGCTGTACCGGTGCAGGAATGGCTGCCCCCGGGGCTACACAGCGGGGTATTTATATAAACTATAGTAGGGTTTCTGTAGCAAACACCCCAGCTGTACCAGTGCAGGAATGGCTGCCCCCGGGGCTACACAGCGGGGTATTTATATAAACTATAGTAGGGTTTCTGTAGCAAACACCCCAGCTGTACCAGTGCAGGAACGGCTGCCCCCGGGGCTACACAGCGGGGTATTTATATAAACTATAGTAGGGTTTCTGTAGCAAACACCCCAGCTGTACCAGTGCAGGGCAACAGTACATTATATTTTAATTTTTTTTGTGTTACTGTTCCTTTAATATTTGACTATATGGGAAAGTCACAGATATAACCGCTAAGGTCTCCGGGCTGGGGCTTATTATTATAATGCACATCGGGCTTTCTGCCAATCAGCGTACTAATGTAGCCTACTATATAAATATATATAACATGTTGTAGGATTAGCGGCCATATTCATTGCAGAGATTGGCTGTCACTTGTGACCATGTGACCTGTGCTTCAGGTTGCTCAGCGAGAACCGACTTCTAGCACCTCGATTCATACTCTCTGGCAATAAATCTCAGCAGTCTGATTAAGAATATCATAAAATGGAGAATCTCTTCAGGCTGTAAACGTTTTTTTGCCCCCCCCCATGAAACTATTTATATATATATATATATATATATATATATATATATAGAGCTGCAGACCCCAAAAATAATAAACCAATAGGCTTTAGAAAAAATATAGATTATTCTAATTGAAAATATTTTTTTTTTTGTCATTGAGGTCGTTCTCAGTTCTGACTCCAGAGGGCGGCGGAGTGCAAGGTGTAAGTAAATGAGTTATTGCAGCGCAGTCGGACCAGGGCCGCTGATTGCCCTCTGCTCTACATCACATGACCTGCCAATGTGGGGCTGGAATAGATATCCATGGATAAAGCCCCCATTGCACTATGTTTGTATGCTGTAACCATGGCAACTGGGATGGTGCCCAGTTGCACTGGCACAGCACCACTTTCATGCAGTCAAATTGGCTGGTCAGGGCTTTAACGATCTGCCTTCTGGAATCCAAGATGATATCTGGTTGCTAGGGTCAGTGCAGCTAGCAACCGGAATGATTAGTATTGTTACTCTTTCCTCTTATCAATGGACTCCCAGCCTGGCATCTTGGCAAATCAATAAGTCGAAATACAACAACAACCACGTGAAATCATTCGGAAAACTGTGAAATAATAAAATCAAAGACCAAGTGCAATTTCTGAAAAAAAACGAATTCTAAAGCAAAGTTCGAGAGCATTATCTTTGCCCGTGTCATGCAAAGGGTTAATATAAAGGCCAACTTCACCTCTAATTGGAACAGATTTCCTGCCAGACACCGGCACCCCATGCCTATGTACTGGTACTGGTTCTGGTACTACTTTAGTGCAATATCTGTCTGTGTGGTACTTTCCCCACTATGCCAAATTAAACCCCACGGAAAGAAATGTAGGCGTGTGCTTTAGGCGTGGCTCCTCCCACTGTCAGAGCAGCTCAAAGGGTTAAAAGTGATGCATGCAAACTCAGTATATCACTGAACAGCCCATAATAATCTCATCTCATTGAAAAAAATACTCATTAAAGGGGAAGTTCACCATTTGCTTTTAGTATGTTATAGATTGACCAGTTTGCAGTTGGTCTTTATTTTTTAATATTTAGAGTTTTTTAAATGATTTGCAGCTCTCCAGATTGGAATTTCAGCAGCTCTCTGGTTGCTAGGGTTCAATTTAACCTAGCAACCAGAGGCGGTTTGAAAAGAGAGACAGGAATATGAATAGGGGAGGGGCTGAATAGAAAGATAAGGAATAAAAAGTAACAATAACAATAAAACTGGAGCCTCACAGAGCAATAGGGTTTGGCTGCCGGGGTCAGTGACCCCCATTTGAAAGCTGCAAAGAGTTAGAAGAGGAAGGCAAATCATTTAAAAACTATAAAAAATGAAGACCAATTGAAAAGTTGCTAAAAATAGGCCATTCTATAACATACTAAAACTTAACCTGAAGGTGAAGGCCCAAACAGCCCCCCCCCCCCACTGTCTATGGCACCTATGGAACCCAGGCATTGCCAGTCCGGGCCCGGTTGTCAGGGTCACTACCGCAGCAACCAAAAACAAAAAAACATTTCCGTTTTGTTATGCTGTTATTGCTATTTTTCAGGTTCAGCCTCTGTTCTGATCTTTAAATGACTCCCTGGTTGCTAAGTTAATAAACCCCTAGCAACCAGATAACAGTTTAAATTCCAGGCCTTAGAAAAACCATGATGCAAAAACCACAAATAATAAAGATCAGCTGCAAATTCATTTAAAGCGGAGCGACCAACCCCTTTAATGCTACCCCACATACCCCTATTAGGGGCTCTGTGCCAGAATACAATAATAAATATAATGTTCCCTTTAGAGAGTTGTATTACTGTACTGTGATACCAGCAGTAGAATGATCTCTCCACTCTACAGATGATAAGACTTGCAACTCCCTCTGTGAAGGATGCTGGGAGTTGTAGTTCTATATCTGGAGAGCCAAGAGCACCTACGCCTACACTATCCCATCAACACCAACAGACGGAATAAATAAAATTATAAAAGCTGAACCAGCCAATGATAATTTGCCATGAGGTCGGGATCTAGCAGTAGACTGTGAGCCGGTGTATGTATCTCTCAGAACTATGCAATAAGGTTAGATTTGCCCTAGAGGCAAAGCGATGACCCCGCTATAAGTAGAGTCTGGGCACCCCTGCTTTAAACATTAACCTTAATTCAACAGCAAAGGGCAACAACGAAAGGCAGACCAATGGAAGGGTCGGAGCTTGTTGTAAATATGAAACCAATATGACTTCTTCCAGTACAAAAAATTAAATAAATAAACTACAAAGCCAGGGAAGGACATGGGAGACCTCCAGTCACATGATATCATCCAGAAGGTTTGGGCTGGCCACCCAGTCCAGGGTCCTTGGCTCGGAAGCTGCCATGATCATGCACATGAACTGTTTGCCAGTCCTCCTGTCGATGGGATAAATGGTGGTGGGGGTGAACCTCTTGTTGCTCTCCACAAACTCACACAGCTGCTGGTAGATTTTGGGGTACTCATGGCGGAGGAAGACCCCTCTCATTCGGAGCTCCCTTTGGATATGGATGAAGCAGACCTCCCTGGCTTTCCTGCCTTCCTCTCCCTCATTATCCAGGTTGGCAGTGCCAGGGGGTGGGGTTAAGATCAGAGTCTCCATGTCCTTTTCCTTTTTAGTGATCTTCCTCTCCGGGCTGGAAGAGGCTAAGGCTATTTTGGCGTATTTGCGCACAGTGGGGATATGGTGGGCCCGGGCTGAGAGCCGGTCGGAGCCCCCCTGTCCCACCGCCACAGTTACATTCAACAAGAAACATTCCTCCGGGTCATATTGGTTGCCAGCTACCTGCAGCTCCTTGGCATGCTCGCCCAGGTTGTCCGAGTAGCTCTCCAGCTCCCTCAGCGACAAGTAGGTGGGCGACATCAGCAGGCCTTCCAAACCCAGCTGGAGAAAGTTATCAGCAGAACCAGGGTTGGGGAAGCCGAGGAAGAGCACCCCTCTGCCCCGTGAGAGGTACCCCACCTTGGCAATGCGAGAGAAGGCTTTGTGCACCTCCGTATTCTCCCGGCAGAACTTCAGCACGTGGCGACAGACGCTGCCCATCCGGCCGTAGATGCAGCTCTCTTTGTGGGTGTCCCAGTCCTCGCGGCGACAGTTGCGGGAGCAGTAGTAGGTGTAGCAGCTATGGCAGGACTTGAAGTAGAGGCAGGCGTTGAACATGGTCTCTGTGCGGCGGCACTTGGCATTGGAGCAAGTTAACAGATCATCCTCGTCGGCGCTGAGATCGGGCGAGCAGTCTTCCAGGGGCTTGTGGGGGCTGCTGGCGGGCACCTCTGGGAAGGGCCCTCTCCTCGGCCCCCCTCGGAGGGATTCTGGAAATGTCGGTGTCGGCTGTTCCTTCAGGGGCCTACTCTGCATGAGCTGTGCCATCGGCCCGTAGTGTTCCGTTTTCCTCGGGACCCCTATCATGTCCTCCTTGATTAACTTTCTCAACTGGTCTGCGAGAGCATCTGCTTCACTGGGGCGGCGACTCGACGGCGGCTTGTAGTCTATAACCAGGTCTGCGATCAGCTCGTCCAGTTGCTCCAAGCTGCGGTGCCGGGCCGATCTGCTTGGCATCTTCTCTTTGGTAGGATAGGAAGGGTGGGCTTGGTACACCGGCGGTGCCACCCCTGAGTCCATCACATCCCAGCTGGCCGACCTCCTCTCCGCCCTTCCCATCCCATTTGCCCTTAAGTCATTATCTGTAATGGTGATCTCAGGGGTAACGAACCAAGAGCGCCCCATTGTGTACCTTCCACCTTCCGTGTGAACCTTCTCCACTATGGAGTTCTCCGAAAGGGATAGGGCAGCGTAGCGTTTGGGGGAGCAAGAAAGATTAACGACCACAGGTTGGCGTCTGTCATCGGGCGATAAGGCACGTCGCTCCCGGCACAGCAGGTTCTCATAGCTGCGGCCCCGGGTCAGTGGGTCTTCTTTGCTCCCACCAGGGTTCAAAATATTGTCCCAAGACCTGGAGTAGCTCCTGGTGTCGGTGCCCAGTCTCTGCTGGTTCATGCTGTAGGAGGCATGCCAAGAGGAGAGCATGGCCTCCCTGCCAGTTGGCTGTGAGGGAAATGGCGATATGGGTATGGTTGGGTATGGAACTGGGCCCTGGTCTGGAAAATACCATTCACTGAATTGGAGGGGCTGAGAGGTCCTTGGGTAGGGGTAGGTTCTGGAGAGGGCCTCCCTTTCCGAATACTTTGCAATATCCTCAGCAAAGTAGTGTTTGGCAGCTGAAGTCTGAAGCGGGTACAACCTGGGCTCCTCTCCGTACAGAGATTTGCCCGACATTGTACGAGGAGGGTAATAACGGGCATCCTCGCCATAGAACGTCCTTACTGGGGCCTCCTGAATAGGGTACGGCCTGGGCTCCTCTATATAGTAAGTCCGAGGCCCAGTAGGGGGATCCTCCGGGTAGTAGTTGTGAGTAGGGGCCGCAGGGTAGGTAAGGCAGCCCCTGTTTTTGAGGGGGATATTTTGAGCGTAAGCACCGTCATCCTCTGCGTAGAAGTACGAGGGTGGGATGGGGGTGCTGCCATACTGGCTGCAGTCTCTGCCGGGGTACAGTGTGAAATCCCTTGGGGAAGCAACGCTTTGGTATGGGACACCCCGAAACTCTGTGCTGTACATCTCGCCCCCTGAATTGCAGGGGAAGTGTGCGATCCTGTGCTCCCCACTATAGGAGTCACTGGGCGTGGGGGTCCGGGACACAGATATAAACCTGGCAGTGGGTACCGCCAAGTTCCTGGGGGTGCCTGGTTGCCTGGTGCAATATGGCGCCTCCCCCCAGTTCTGACTGGACTTGGAGCTATGTGCAGCATGTTGCAGTACCGCATCGTCAGGCTTGATGTCTACTCGGCACCGCACATGGGGGCTGGAGATGGGCTTGGGCCCCGGGCCTTCCTCCATGCAGTTGGTGCTGACACACAGGGGAGAAATGCGACTGGCGCTGTTGCGCTGCGGCTGCAGCTTTATGGGGTGCACTTCATTCATAAGCACCTTGGCCGGAGCGTAACTGACCTCCCTTTTGGGGGAGGCTACAGGTTTCTGGGGTTCCCTGGAGGCCCGGAGCACCTCTCTGCCCCTTCTGGCGGCCGGAGGAGGTGACTGAGAAGATGACATTTGTATGGGGATGGGGGTGAAAGCAGTTTTGGCCCTGGGGGCACTTTTGGACCGCGGCCTCCTCCTTGGCTCTTTGGCTGCCTCCTTCGAGGTGTCTACCCCCTGAGAGATGTATCTGGGGTCGGACTTCAGGGAGGCCTTCCTGGCCACGGGCTGAGAGGTGGGTTCCGGGGTGTCTGCCCGCCTCTGGCTGCCCCGCTGGGGGCGCTCCATGCTCAGGGGTTCGCCCAAGGCCTCCAGGAAGTCGAAGCTGCGGCAGTGCCTCTTGTTGAACTGTTGCTGGTGGGTCTCCGTGTGGCTGGACATGAAGCTGTCACATTGTGCGCTGGCTCTGGGGACGGGAGAATCGGCTCTCAGGGTCACCTTGATATCTCGATATCCCGTACACACTAGTAGGTCCGGCGGGTCGGTCCGTGTCATCTTAGAGAGGCGCGACAGCTTTGCTTGGCCTTTACTTCATGTCAACCGGCCGCCCTGCAACGGGAAAACAAGCGTCAGTGGGACCATGAAGGGTATTGGGGCTTCTCTCATGAGCTGTGAGTCCTGTATAACCAAACCCCACCCATCAGGGGGACCATGAAGTGTATTGGGGCTTCTCTCATGAGCTGTGAGTCCTGTACATCCAACCCCCACCCGTCAGGGGGACCATGAAGTGTATTGGGGCTTCTCTCATGAGCTGTGAGCCCTGTATAACCAAACCCCACCCATCAGGGGGACCATGAAGTGTATTGGGGCTTCTCTCATGAGCTGTGAGCCCTGTATAACCAAACCCCACCCATCAGGGGGACCATGAAGTGTACCGGGGCTTCTCTCATGAGCTGTGAGCCCTGTACAACCAACCCCCGCCCATCAGGGGGACCATGAAGTGTATTGGGGCTTCTCTCATGAGCTGTGAGTCCTGTACAACCAACCCCCACCCGTAAGGGGGACCATGAAGGGTATTGGGGCTTCTCTCATGAGCTGTGAGCCCTGTTCAACCAACCCCCACCCGTCAGTGGGACCATGAAGTGTATTTGGTTGCTTCTTTCATGAGCTGTGAGCCCTGTATAACCAACCCCACCTGTCAGGGGGACCATGAAGTGTATTGGGGATTCTCTCATGAGCTGTGAGTCCTGTACAACCAACCCCCACCCGTCAGTGGGACCAGGAAGGGTATTGGGGCTTCTCTCATGAGCTGTGAGTCCTGTACAACCAACCCCCATCCTTCAGTGGGACCATAAAGTGTACTGGGGCTTCTCTCATGAGCTGTGAGCCCTGTATAACCAACCCCACCCGTCAGTGGGACCATGCAGTGTATTGGGGCTTCTCTCATGAGCTGTGAGCCCTGTACAACCAACCACACCCGTCAGTGGGACCATGAAGTGTATTGGGGCTTCTCTCATGAGCTGTGAGCCCTGTATAACCAACCCCACCCGTCAGTGGGACCATGAAGTGTATTGGGGCTTCTCTCATGAGCTGTGAGGCCTGTACAACCAACCCCCATCCTTTAGTGGGATCATAAAGTGTACTGGGGCTTCTCTCATGAGCTGTGAGCCCTGTACAACCAACCCCCACCCGTCAGTGGGACCATGAAAGGTATTGGGGCTTCTCTCATGAGCTGTGAGCCCTGTACAACCAACCCCCATCCGCCATACTGTACTAGATAACCCCCAAGTCACCGTAGTCTACAGGGCACAGTACTGTGAGAATTATAACCCCCATCCAGCATAGTGTACAGGATAGGTTACTCTAAGCAATATAACCCCCATCCAACATAGTGTACAGGACAGGTTACCCTAAGAATTATAACCCCCATCCAGCATAATGTACAGGACAGGTAACTCTAAGCATTATAACCCCCATCCAGCATAGCATACAGGACAGGTTACCCTAAGAAGTATAACCCCCATCCAACATAGCATACAGGACAGGTTACCCAAAGAATTATAACCCCCATCCAGCATAGCATACAGGACAGGTTACCCAAAGAATTATAACCCCCATCCAGCATAGCATACAGGACAGGTTACCCTAAGAATTATAACCCCCATCCAACATAGCATACAGGACAGGTTACCCTAAGAATTATAACCCCCATCTAACATAGCATACAGGACAGGTTACCCAAAGAATTATAACCCCCATCCAGCATAGCATACAGGACAGGTTACCCAAAGAATTATAACCCCCATCCAACATAGCATACAGGACAGGTTACCCTAAGAATTATAACCCCCATCCAGCATAGTGTACAGGACAGGTTACCCTAAGAATAATAACCCCCATTCAACATAGCATACAGGACAGGTTACCCTAAGAATTATAACCCCCATCCAGCATAGTGTACAGGACAGGTTACCCTAAGAATAATAACCCCCATCCAGCACAGTGTACAGGACAGGTTACCCTAAGAATTATAACCCCCATCCAGCATAGTGTACAGGACAGGTTACCCTAAGAATAATAACCCCCATCCAGCATAGTGTACAGGACAGGTTACTCTAAGAATTATAACCCCCATCCAGCATAGTGTACAGGACAGGTTACCCTAAGAATAATAACCCCCATCCAGCATAGCATACAGGACAGGTTACCCTAAGAATAATAACCCCCATCCAGCATAGTGTACAGGACAGGTAACTCTAAGAATTATAACCCCCATCCAGCATAGTGTACAGGACAGGTAACTCTAAGAATTATAACCCCCATCCAGCATAGTGTACAGGACAGGTAACTCTAAGAATTATAACCCCCATCCAGCATAGTGTACAGGACAGGTAACTCTAAGAATTATAACCCCCATCCAGCATAGTGTACAGGACAGGTAACTCTAAGAATTATAACCCCCATCCAGCATAGTGTACAGGACAGGGAACTCTAAGAATTATAACCCCCATCCAGCATAGTGTACAGGACAGGTAACTCTAAGAATTATAACCCCCATCCAGCATAGTGTACAGGACAGGTTACCCTAAGCATTATAACCCCCATCCAACATAGTGTACAGGACAGGTAACTCTAAGCATTATAACCCCCATCCAGCATAGTGTACAGGACAGGTAACTCTAAGAATTATAACCCCCATCCAGCATAGTGTACAGGACAGGTTACTCTAAGCATTATAACCCCCATCCAACATAGTGTACAGGACAGGTAACTCTAAGCATTATAACCCCCATCCAACATAGTGTACAGGACAGGTAACTCTAAGCATTATAACCCCCATCCAGCATAGTGTACAGGACAGGTAACTCTAAGAATTATAACCCCCATCCAGCATAGTGTACAGGACAGGTAACTCTAAGAATTATAACCCCCATCCAGCATAGTGTACAGGACAGGTTACCCTAAGCATTATAACCCCCATCCAACATAGTGTACAGGACAGGTAACTCTAAGCATTATAACCCCCATCCAGCATAGTGTACAGGACAGGTAACTCTAAGAATTATAACCCCCATCCAGCATAGTGTACAGGACAGGTTACTCTAAGCATTATAACCCCCATCCAGCATAGTGTACAGGACACAGTACTATTATATTAAAACCCCCATCCAGTATAGTGTACAGGACAGGTTAACCTTAATAATAATGGTAACAGCTAGTGCCCCTTAGAGCAACACAAGCACCATAAAAGTTCATGGAGGAGCCAAATAAGGGCTGTGATTGGCCATTAGGGGCCTCTATGTACCCTATCAGCTTACAGGGGCTTTATTTGGTAGTAAATCTTGTTTTTATTCAACCAAAACTTGCCCCCAAGTCAGGAATTCAAAATGAATCAGTGCCTTAGAGTAACTACTTCATCCAGGCATCTCCATGTATACGCAATGGGGGGTCCAATTGGATCCTATTACATAAAGGCAGAACAAAACGCCTATAATCCCCTAGGCTTTCCCTAATATCCGCTTATGAATGAAGGCGCTGGTACTGGTAAGCCCATTAGCTGTACATGGAGTAGATCTGGGCAGAGGTGCTACCCACAATGCCCCGGGGCAGCAGCCAGGCCTTAGTGTGTGGGGGGGGGGCACATTTACTGCCAGCTTTTGGGCTTTGCTGTATATGATGTAGAATTGATAGCAAATCCCAGTATTTTGGGATAGATATTTATTTGTACACCCGGGGGCCACCCATATCCATGGACATGCCAGGAAAATAAACCCAGGGCTTTATAATCTGCAGGGAAGCACTCGGGGGCCCCTGCCCGACTCCAGCATCCGGTTGCTAAGGATACCCCCCGGCTATGCCTGACGGCCCCATCTCCGTCACTTAACCAGGTCACATGTGGTAAATCCTAGGCTGTGCCAATAATAACCGGCCAAGCAAAAGGAGATCTTGATGTTGGATTAAAGGGGAAATTGGCCGCAGCACTGACTTTTATAATGCACCGTACTGTTATTTGTCTACTGTCATCTGGTCGCTAGGGTGGCTCACCATAGTAACCACTAAGGGGACTGGAACATGTGAAAAAGAACCATTAACAAAATAGTCTCAGGAACCCCCGTCAGCACCTAAATTACCCCCCCCCGTCCTGACAATCAATTACCCCCACCAAGTTCCAAAGGCCACAATAAAACAGAACCCCAACCATTAGCCCCTGCTACTCTCCAGCTACCCTCAAACTACAACTCCCAGCATTCTCTGCCAGGGGAGGGAAAGTAGTGCGATCCTGCAACGGATTCTATTTGCCCAGCCACGTGTTGTCAGTGGGTGCTTCTGTAACTACTCCCCCCCCCCACCCACCTCTCCCTCACTGACGAGCAGGGTAATTAGGCACCATCTTGGCTAATGGCTGCAGTAGCAGCTGGCCCTGGGGTAGGGCAGAAAGGGCATTCTCCCTGGGCAGCCCACAATCACACACATTGGTAGGGGGGGGGGGGGAGGTGGCCATATTACATGATCATTTTAGTATAACTGCAACCCCCAGACACCCTGCCAGTGGGACCCTGGGATTGGCTGTTTATGCAGTGTTGCTGTATCTGTATATCATGCTGTATATAACGCTGTATATAACGCTGTATATCATGCTGTATATCATGCTGTATATCATGCTGTATATCATGCTGTATATAACGCTGTATATCATGCTGTATATCATGCTGTATATCATGCTGTATATCATGCTGTATATAACGCTGTATATCATGCTGTATATCATGCTGTATATCATGCTGTATATCATGCTGTATATAATGCTGTATATAACGCTGTATATAACGCTGTATATCATGCTGTATATCATGCTGTATATCATGCTGTATATCATGCTGTATATAACGCTGTATATCATGCTGTATATCATGCTGTATATCATGCTGTATATCATGCTGTATATAACGCTGTATATCATGCTGTATATCATGCTGTATATCATGCTGTATATCATGCTGTATATAATGCTGTATATAACGCTGTATATAACGCTGTATATAATGCTGTATGTAATGCTGTATATAATGCTGTATATCATGCTGTATATAATGCTGTATATCATGCTGTATATAATGCTGTATATAATGCTGTATATAATGCTGTATATAATGCTGTATATCATGCTGTATATAATGCTGTATATCATGCTGTATATAACGCTGTATATAACGCTGTATATAATGCTGTATGTAATGCTGTATATAATGCTGTATATCATGCTGTATATAATGCTGTATATCATGCTGTATATAATGCTGTATATAATGCTGTATATAATGCTGTATATAATGCTGTATATCATGCTGTATATAATGCTGTATATCATGCTGTATATAACGCTGTATATAACGCTGTATATAATGCTGTATGTAATGCTGTATATAATGCTGTATATCATGCTGTATATAATGCTGTATATCATGCTGTATATAATGCTGTATATAATGCTGTATATAATGCTGTATATCATGCTGTATATAATGCTGTATATCATGCTGTATATCATGCTGTATATCATGCTGTATATCATGCTGTATATCATGCTGTATATAACGCTGTATATAATGCTGTATATAATGCTGTATATCATGCTATATATCATGCTGTATATAATGCTGTATATCATGCTGTATATCATGCTGTATATAACGCTGTATATAATGCTGTATATAATGCTGTATATCATGCTGTATATAACGCTGTATATAACGCTGTATATCACGCTGTATATCATTCTGTATATCATGCTGTATATAACGCTGTATATAACGCTGTATATAACGCTGTATATAATGCTGTATATAATGCTGTATATCATGCTGTATATAACGCTGTATATAATGCTGTATATCATGCTGTATATCATGCTGTATATCATGCTGTATATAATGCTGTATATCATGCTGTATATCATGCTGTATATCATTCTGTATATCATGCTGTATATCATGCTATATATCATGCTGTATATAATGCTGTATATAATGCTGTATATAACGCTGTATATCATGCTGTATATCATTCTGTATATAATGCTGTATATCATGCTGTATGTAATGCTGTATATCATGCTGTATATCATGCTGTATATAATGCTGTATATAATGCTGTATGTAATGCTGTATATCATGCTGTATATCATGCTGTATATCATGCTGTATATAATGCTGTATATAACGCTGTATATAACGCTGTATATAATGCTGTATGTAATGCTGTATATAATGCTGTATATCATGCTGTATATAATGCTGTATATCATGCTGTATATAATGCTGTATATAATGCTGTATATAATGCTGTATATAATGCTGTATATCATGCTGTATATAATGCTGTATATCATGCTGTATATAACGCTGTATATAACGCTGTATATAATGCTGTATGTAATGCTGTATATAATGCTGTATATCATGCTGTATATAATGCTGTATATCATGCTGTATATAATGCTGTATATAATGCTGTATATAATGCTGTATATAATGCTGTATATCATGCTGTATATAATGCTGTATATCATGCTGTATATAACGCTGTATATAACGCTGTATATAATGCTGTATGTAATGCTGTATATAATGCTGTATATCATGCTGTATATAATGCTGTATATCATGCTGTATATAATGCTGTATATAATGCTGTATATAATGCTGTATATCATGCTGTATATAATGCTGTATATCATGCTGTATATCATGCTGTATATCATGCTGTATATCATGCTGTATATCATGCTGTATATAACGCTGTATATAATGCTGTATATAATGCTGTATATCATGCTATATATCATGCTGTATATAATGCTGTATATAATGCTGTATATAATGCTGTATATCATGCTGTATATAACGCTGTATATAATGCTGTATATAATGCTGTATATCATGCTGTATATAACGCTGTATATAACGCTGTATATCACGCTGTATATCATTCTGTATATCATGCTGTATATAACGCTGTATATAACGCTGTATATAACGCTGTATATAATGCTGTATATAATGCTGTATATCATGCTGTATATAACGCTGTATATAATGCTGTATATCATGCTGTATATCATGCTGTATATCATGCTGTATATAATGCTGTATATCATGCTGTATATCATGCTGTATATCATTCTGTATATCATGCTGTATATCATGCTATATATCATGCTGTATATAATGCTGTATATAATGCTGTATATAACGCTGTATATCATGCTGTATATCATTCTGTATATAATGCTGTATATCATGCTGTATGTAATGCTGTATATCATGCTGTATATCATGCTGTATATAATGCTGTATATAATGCTGTATGTAATGCTGTATATCATGCTGTATATCATGCTGTATATCATGCTGTATATAATGCTGTATATCATGCTGTATATCATGCTGTATGTAATGCTGTATATAATGCTGTATATCATGCTGTATATAATGCTGTATATCATGCTGTATATAATGCTGTATATCATGCTGTATATCATGCTGTATGTAATGCTGTATATCATGCTGTATATCATGCTGTATATCATGCTGTATATAATGCTGTATGTAATGCTGTATATCATGCTGTATATAATGCTGTATATCATGCTGTATATAATGCTGTATATCATGCTGTATATCATGCTGTATATCATGCTGTATATCATGCTGTATGTAATGCTGTATATAATACACACAGAGACCCCCCCATATAATCACACACACAGTGCATCCCCGGCTTCCCAATGAAGTCATTAAACATGGCTGAAGAGGCAGGCACACACCTAGAGATGCCAGTCAGTCCCAGCTGCACCCCCCCCCCGCATGCATTGGTACCCCCTATGCCCTTACTGCATCCCCCCCCCACCCACCATTCCTTGGCTGCATCCCCCCCCCCAGCAGCTGCTCCTCCCTTACCTGCCCCACCTCCTGCATCAGCACCATCTGCCCCATGATAAGAGCCCCCTTACCCCGGCGCCACTGCCAGCTGCCTCTTCCCTCTCCATCCTTTGCTCTGGGAGATCCTCCGTCAGCTGGGAGGGAATGACTTGTGCAAGGACATCCCTTCCTGCACCAGGGGGGGAAGCCCCATTCACACACACAGGCAGCCCCCCAGCCCCCCCCAGCCCCCTAGCCCCAGGCAGGTACCTGTTAGCCACTCATGTCTCCTTAGCAGAAGATTCCAGTTTCACTTTGGGCACCAGGGTTGCCTCTGCTGGCCACTCTCAGCATGTAGGCGCCTCTTAAAGGCACAGCGCAGCCTTCTGCAACTGACAGATGGGCTATAAAGAATGAGACAAGGGTGGGGGTAAGGGGTCAGCAGCTTTAACCCTTGCCTGGCAAATAACTACCCCTCTCGTCGAGGATCCCAACCCTTTTTTTCCCTCCCTTCTGGCTGTTATATTATATTATAGCGCCTTTATTCATAGGGAAATGTGCGTCTAACTTACATTATTATTATTAACATTTATAAAGCGCCAACATATCCCGCAGCGCTGTACAATAAGTGGGTTTCATACATTGGGCATACAGAGTAACATATAAAGCAATCAATAAGCGATACAAGAGGTGAAGAGAGCCCTGCCCCAAAGAGCTTACACTCTACAAGGAGAAAGGGTTGAGGCACAAGGTGTGGGAATGGGCCCTTAGACAGTACAGTATGGGGGTACAGCTTATTGTGTGCCCAGAACATTCCTTCTCTGTATATTTGTATTTATACATATGGGTAGGGGGTGCCATAGTGTTTCCCTTAGACAGTACAGTATGGGGGTACAGCTTATTGTGTGCCCAGAACATTCCTTCTCTGTATATTTGTATTTATACATATGGGTAGGGGTGCCATAGTGTTTCCCTTAGACAGTACAGTATGGGGGTACAACTTATTGTGTGCCCAGAACATTCCTTCTCTGTATATTTGTATTTATACATATGGGTAGGGGGTGCCATAGTGTTTCCCTTAGACAGTACAGTATGGGGGTACAGCTTATTGTGTGCCCAGAACATTCCCTCTCTGTATATTTGTATTTATACATATGGGTAGGGGGTGCCATAGTGTTTCCCTTAGACAGTACAGTATGGGGGTACAGCTTATTGTGTGCCCAGAACATTCCTTCTCTGTATATTTGTATTTATACATATGGGTAGGGGGTGCCATCGTGTTTCCCTTAGACAGTACAGTATGGGGGTACAGCATATTGTGTGCCCAGAACATTCCCTCTCTGTATATTTGTATTTATACATATGGGTAGGAGGTGCCATAGTGTTTCCCTTAGACAGTACAGTATGGGGGTACAGCTTATTGTGTGCCCAGAACATTCCCTCTCTGTATATTTGTATTTATACATATGGGTAGGAGGTGCCATAGTGTTTCCCTTAGACAGTACAGTATGGGGGTACAGCATATTGTGTGCCCAGAACATTCCCTCTCTGTATATTTGTATTTATACATATGGGTAGGAGGTGCCATAGTGTTTCCCTTAGACAGTACAGTATGGGGGTACAGCTTATTGTGTGCCCAGAACATTCCCTCTCTGTATATTTGTATTTATACATATGGGTAGGGGGTGCCATAGTGTTTCCCTTAGACAGTACAGTATGGGGGTACAGCTTATTGTGTGCCCAGAACATTCCCTCTCTGTATATTTGTATTTATACATATGGGTAGGGGGTGCCATAGTGTTTCCCTTAGACAGTACAGTATGGGGGTACAGCTTATTGTGTGCCCAGAACATTCCTTCTCTGTATATTTGTATTTATACATATGGGTAGGGGGTGCCATAGTGTTTCCCTTAGACAGTACAGTATGGGGGTACAGCTTATTGTGTGCCCAGAACATTCCCTCTCTGTATATTTGTATTTATACATATGGGTAGGGGGTGCCATAGTGTTTCCCTTAGACAGTACAGTATGGGGGTACAGCTTATTGTGTGCCCAGAACATTCCTTCCCCTTTAAGAGGCAGTAGTGCAGGGGGGGCCACCCTCGGGTTGCCTGGATGTCACAGTTATGGGCTCGGGGTGCAGAGAAGCCAAAGGAACACATTCCATAATAACCCAGAGTCCAGGCAACCAACATGCCCGGGCTTGTGTGCGTGTAACTCGTTATCTCTGCCGCTGCTTAACGAGCAATTACACAACTGGGCCCTACCTGGTGCCTCTGTGAGTATCACTAAGTGACATTGACCACAACCCACTGGCCATTGGCCAAAGAGCTTGCCATCCAAGTGTTAGTGCCCATACCGTGTAGCACTGTAACATCATGTGGCCACCGGGTGGCGCTGTTTTAATGTAAAGATTCTGTTTTTGGCTCCATAGAGGAAACAGAAGGAATTCTGGGAATGAAGGAAACAGCTTGGCCCCTCATCATTGTATATGGGGGTGCTATTTACTAAGCATTTATCCCATTCGCTCTTTTATTATAGGCCTCCACGTGGGATCAGCGCCAGGCCGGGACGCGGGGCTGTTCTGTTCCATTCGCGCTGGCACCGTAGGAGGCAGATACTGGATAAAAACATCTCGTAGGTGGGGCAAAACAGCGAGGTAGCCCATCCGGGGCGTCTGGGAGACGGGGGGACCGGGCTCGGAACTGGCGTTTATTCCCTCTCAGCTTCTGTTCAACTTTCCAGCCTGGGCTCTGGTTTCCATGGTAACATTTATTTTTTGGATCCATTCCTCATTAGATTATTACTGTGGTTTTTTTTTAATACTCCCGGCTGTCATTTCCCATTTATATCAGGCCTTGTATCTTGCGCCCCCTGCAGGACTGAATATTCCACTAGGGGTCCCACCTCTGCTCATATATATAGTATATATATAATATATAGGCACCGACATACCCCCCCCCCCACTGTCACAGTGTAACCCCCATATCATATATGCACATAATGTAACTGTATAATATATAGGCACAGATATACCCCCCATCTTTCCCCCCCCCCCACTGTCACAGTGTAACCCCCATATCATATATGCACATAATGTAACTGTATAATATATAGGCACAGATATACCCCCCATCTGACCCCAAGCCCCCCCCCCACTGTCACAGTGTAACCCCCATATCATATATGCACATAATGTAACTGTATAATATATAGGCACAGATATACCCCCATCTTTCCCCCAGCCCCCCCCCCCACTGTCACAGTGTAACCCCCATATCATATATGCACATAATGTAACTGTATAATATATAGGCACAGATATACCCCCCATCTTTCCCCAGCCCCCCCCCCACTGTCAGAGTGTAACCCCCATATCATATATGCACATAATGTAACTGTATAATATATAGGCACAGATATACCCCCCATCTTTCCCCCAGCCCCCCCACTGTCACAGTGTAACCCCCATATCATATATGCACATAATGTAACTGTATATATATAGGCACAGATATACCCCCATCTTTCCCCCCCCCCCACTGTCACAGTGTAACCCCCATATCATATATGCACATAATGTAACTGTATAATATATAGGCACAGATATACCCCCCATCTTTCCCCCCCCCCCACTGTCACAGTGTAACCCCCATATCATATATGCACATAATGTAACTGTATAATATATAGGCACAGATATACCCCCCATCTTTCCCCCAGCCCCCCCCCCACTGTCAGAGTGTAACCCCCATATCATATATGCACATAATGTAACTGTATAATATATAGGCACAGATATACCCCCCATCTTTCCCCCAGCCCCCCCACTGTCACAGTGTAACCCCCATATCATATATGCACATAATGTAACTGTATAATATATAGGCACAGATATACCCCCATCTTTCCCCCCCCCCCCCACTGTCACAGTGTAACCCCCATATCATATATGCACATAATGTAACTGTATAATATATAGGCACAGATATACCCCCCATCTTTTCCCCCAGCCCCCCACTGTCACAGTGTAACCCCCATATCATATATGCACATAATGTAACTGTATAATATATAGGCACAGATATACCCCCCATCTTTCCCCAGCCCCCCCCCCACTGTCACAGTGTAACCCCCATATCATATATGCACATAATGTAACTGTATAATATATAGGCACAGATATACCCCCATCTTTCCCCCAGCCCCCCCCCACTGTCACAGTGTAACCCCCATATCATATATGCACATAATGTAACTGTATAATATATAGGCACAGATATACCCCCCATCTTTCCCCCAGCCCCCCCCCCACTGTCACAGTGTAACCCCCATATCATATATGCACATAATGTAACTGTATAATATATAGGCACAGATATACCCCCCATCTTTCCCCCAGCCCCCCCCACTGTCACAGTGTAACCCCCATATCATATATGCACATAATGTAACTGTATAATATATAGGCACAGATATACCCCCCATCTTTCCCCCCCCCCACTGTCACAGTGTAACCCCCATATCATATATGCACATAATGTATAATATATAGGCACAGATATACCCCCATCTTTCCCCCAGCCCCCCCCCCCCCACTGTCACAGTGTAACCCCCATATCATATATGCACATAATGTAACTGTATAATATATAGGCACAGATATACCCCCCATCTTTCCCCCAGCCCCCCCCCCCACTGTCACAGTGTAACCCCCATATCATATATGCACATAATGTAACTGTATAATATATAGGCACAGATATACCCCCCATCTTTCCCCCAGCCCCCCCCACCACTGTCACAGTGTAACCCCCATATCATATATGCACATAATGTAACTGTATAATATATAGGCACAGATATACCCCCCATCTTTCCCCCAGCCCCCCCCCCCCACTGTCACAGTGTAACCCCCATATCATATATGCACATAATGTAACTGTATAATATATAGGCACAGATATACCCCCCATCTTTCGCCCAGCCCCCCCCCCACTGTCACAGTGTAACCCCCATATCATATATGCACATAATGTAACTGTATAATATATAGGCACAGATATTCCCCCCATCTTTCCCCCAGCCCCCCCCCCCACTGTCACAGTGTAACCCCCATATCATATATGCACATAATGTAACTGTATAATATATAGGCACAGATATACCCCCCATCTTTCCCCCAGCCCCCCCCCCCCCACTGTCACAGTGTAACCCCCATATCATATATGCACATAATGTAACTGTATAATATATAGGCACAGATATACCCCCCATCTTTCCCCCAGCCCCCCCCCCACTGTCACAGTGTAACCCCCATATCATATATGCACATATGTAACTGTATAATATATAGGCACAGATATACCCCCCATCTTTCCCCCAGCCCCCCCCCCCCCCACTGTCACAGTGTAACCCCCATATCATATATGCACATAATGTAACTGTATAATATATAGGCACAGATATACCCCCCATCTTTCCCCCAGCCCCCCCCCCACTGTCACAGTGTAACCCCCATATCATATATGCACATAATGTAACTGTATAATATATAGGCACAGATATACCCCCCATCTTTCCCCCAGCCCCCCCCCCCCCCACTGTCACAGTGTAACCCCCATATCATATATGCACATAATGTAACTGTATAATATATAGGCACAGATATACCCCCCATCTTTCCCCCAGCCCCCCCCCCACTGTCACAGTGTAACCCCCATATCATATATGCACATAATGTAACTGTATAATATATAGGCACAGATATACCCCCATCTTTCCCCCAGCCCCCCCCCCCCCACTGTCACAGTGTAACCCCCATATCATATATGCACATAATGTAACTGTATAATATATAGGCACAGATATACCCCCCATCTTTCCCCCCCCCCCACTGTCACAGTGTAACCCCCATATCATATATGCACATAATGTAACTGTATAATATATAGGCACAGATATACCCCCCATCTTTCCCCCCCCCCCACTGTCACAGTGTAACCCCCATATCATATATGCACATAATGTAACTGTATAATATATAGGCACAGATAAACCCCCCATCTTTCCCCCAGCCCCCCCCCCCCACTGTCACAGTGTAACCCCCATATCATATATGCACATAATGTAACTGTATAATATATAGGCACAGATATACCCCCCCATCTTTCCCCCAGCCCCCCCCCACTGTCACAGTGTAACCCCCATATCATATATGCACATAATGTAACTGTATAATATATAGGCACAGATATACCCCCCATCTTTCCCCCAGCCCCCCCACTGTCACAGTGTAACCCCCATATCATATATGCACATAATGTAACTGTATAATATATAGGCACAGATATACCCCCCATCTTTCCCCCCCCACTGTCACAGTGTAACCCCCATATCATATATGCACATAATGTAACTGTATAATATATAGGCACAGATATACCCCCCATCTTTCCCCCAGCCCCCCCCACTGTCACAGTGTAACCCCCATATCATATATGCACATAATGTAACTGTATAATATATAGGCACAGATATACCCCCCATCTTTCCCCCAGCCCCCCCCCCCCCACTGTCACAGTGTAACCCCCATATCATATATGCACATAATGTAACTGTATAATATATAGGCACAGATATACCCCCCATCTTTCCCCCCCCCCCCCACTGTCACAGTGTAACCCCCATATCATATATGCACATAATGTAACTGTATAATATATAGGCACAGATATACCCCCCATCTTTCCCCCAGCCCCCCCCCCCCACTGTCACAGTGTAACCCCCATATCATATATGCACATAATGTAACTGTATAATATATACCCCCATCTTTCCCCCAGCCCCCCCCCCCCCCCCACTGTCACAGTGTAACCCCCATATCATATATGCACATAATGTAACTGTATAATATATAGGCACAGATATACCCCCCATCTTTCCCCCAGCCCCCCCCCCCCCCACTGTCACAGTGTAACCCCCATATCATATATGCACATAATGTAACTGTATAATATATAGGCACAGATATACCCCCCATCTTTCCCCCAGCCCCCCCCCCCACTGTCACAGTGTAACCCCCATATCATATATGCACATAATGTAACTGTATAATATATACCCCCCATCTTTCCCCAGCCCCCCCCCCCACTGTCACAGTGTAACCCCATATCATATATGCACATAATGTAACTGTATAATATATAGGCACAGATATACCCCCCCATCTTTCCCCCAGCCCCCCCCCCCCCCCCACTGTCACAGTGTAACCCCCATATCATATATGCACATAATGTAACTGTATAATATATAGGCACAGATATACCCCCCATCTTTCCCCCAGCCCCCCCCCCCCACTGTCACAGTGTAACCCCCATATCATATATGCACATAATGTAACTGTATAATATATAGGCACAGATATACCCCCCATCTTTCCCCCAGCCCCCCCCACTGTCACAGTGTAACCCCCATATCATATATGCACATAATGTAACTGTATAATATATACCCCCCATCTTTCCCCCAGCCCCCCCCCCCCACTGTCACAGTGTAACCCCCATATCATATATGCACATAATGTAACTGTATAATATATAGGCACAGATATACCCCCCCATCTTTCCCCCAGCCCCCCCCCCCCACTGTCACAGTGTAACCCCCATATCATATATGCACATAATGTAACTGTATAATATATAGGCACAGATATACCCCCCATCTTTCCCCCAGCCCCCCCCCCCCCACTGTCACAGTGTAACCCCCATATCATATATGCACATAATGTAACTGTATAATATATACCCCCCATCTTTCCCCCAGCCCCCCCCCCACTGTCACAGTGTAACCCCCATATCATATATGCACATAATGTAACTGTATAATATATAGGCACAGATATACCCCCCATCTTTCCCCCAGCCCCCCCCCCCCCCACTGTCACAGTGTAACCCCCATATCATATATGCACATAATGTAACTGTATAATATATAGGCACAGATATACCCCCCATCTTTCCCCCAGCCCCCCCCCCCCACTGTCACAGTGTAACCCCCATATCATATATGCACATAATGTAACTGTATAATATATAGGCACAGATATACCCCCCATCTTTCCCCCAGCCCCCCCCCACTGTCACAGTGTAACCCCCATATCATATATGCACATAATGTAACTGTATAATATATAGGCACAGATATACCCCCCATCTTTCCCCCAGCCCCC